>NW_027282546.1:0-127621 GCF_046629955.1 Centroberyx affinis | reverse complement strand
GTGTCTTTCTCTTTCCAGAAGAAGAAGGGTGGGATGGAGACGGATGACTTCAGGGCCTGCCTGATATCTATGGGTTATGATGTGGTAAACATGCACACACACACACACACACACACACACACACAGTGGCAGATGTTTTCAGTGATTGTACACAACAGTGGTTCTCAAACTGGGCTCTGGGAGTTCCAGGGGTCCTTGAGGGGTTTCCAGGGGTTCCCCAGTAAAACAGGGGAGTAGTTTATTCCACAATAGTATAATTCAATAATTATCCTATGCTTATTATTCGATATGACGGCATGATTTAATTCACTAATTATCCCAATTAGAGAACACTCTCACCACTATTACACGTACAGTGTAGTGTGTAGTGTAGTGTGTCTATTCAGTCTTTGGGGTCTAATGTGGGTCTATTTGGTCTCTGGGGTCTAATGTGTGTCTTTGTGGTGTCTGTGGTCTAATATGGGTCTGTTTGGTGTCTGTGGTATGTAGATTCAATGTTGTGGGGCTGTTAGACTCTTATTCTTGTTTCTTACAGCGGCAGCATGGTCCGGGGGAGAAATACTATACGGGGCAGTTACTATAGGGAACGACTAAATGATTATAGAAACACTATAGGCAGCACTTACTATGGGAAATGACTGAAATATTATAGAAAAACTATAGGCAGCACTTACTATAGGAAATGACTGAATGAGTATAGAAACACTATAGGCAGCAGTTACTATAGGAAATGACTGAATGATTATAGAAACACTATAGGCAGCACTTACTATAGGAAATGACTGAATGAGTATAGAAACACTATAGGCAGCAGTTACTATAGGAAATGACTGAATGATTATAGAAACACTATAGGCAGCAGTTACTATAGAAATGACTGAATGATTATAGAAACACTATAGGCAGCAGTTACTGTAGGAAATGACTGAATGATTATAGAAACACGATAGGCAGCACTTACTATAGAAATGACTGAATGAGTATAGAAACACTATAGGCAGCAGTGTGTCTGTGAAGAAAATGTGTAAATCTGATGTTAAGTGAGGCTAAACATTAATTTGCATACTAAGAACTTAAGGTAATTATTTTTAGTTTGATGGCCCGTAAAAATAGTTTTGGCTGGTACATTTTCTCAGTTTACCTGTTATTGGCAGATGGTTCAAAAAGTTACTTTTGCACACACACATACATATACATGTACCCTCACCTTGTTAGAATGAAAGGTCTTAGGAGGTTTAGGATTACAGTGGTTCTCAACCTTTTTCATGTCAAGGACCCTAATTTAGTCCACATTAGAGCCACAGACCCCCATTTGATGAGATTTTGTCTCTTGAACCCGAATATAAGAATATTTTTGTTAGATATGATTTTGTCCAGAATTCCATGACTATCTGCATTGTAGGTAGAGAGATAACAGTGAAACTAAGATCAAAATAGTCATTCTTTTGACATTCTCTATTTGTGTTAACTTCTTGTAAATTAAATATTGGTGAAGTTTAACAATTCATCACTTTGCTGGGGACCCCCTGGAACCCCCTCAAGGACCCACATTGAGAACCACTGACCTCCAGCAAGGAGAGATACCTGCCACCCAGTTAGTAAACCCGTCAGTCAGTCAGCCAGTGAGTGAGTCAGTAAACCAGTAAGTCAGTCAGTGAGTAAACCAGTCAGTGAACCAGTCAGTCAGTCACTTTAAGATACAATGCATATAAACCATCAAGCTGTTACTGATGGGTCTGTAATCCAAACAGCTTGAACTTGAACTCATTCCGCAGCCCTACTTAAGAAAAAATATCAATCTTCATAACAGTAAAACACAAAAGCACATATTCACATGATATTTTGAGGTCCGTGGATGTTTGATAACTCCTCTCGTTGTGCAGGGGGAGGCGGAGTTTGCCCGGATCATGAGTCTGGTGGACCCCAACAGCACAGGCAAAGTCACCTTCCAGGCCTTCATCAACTTCATGACCAGAGAAACGGCCGAGTCCGACACCGCCGTGCACGTCGTCGCCTCCTTCAGGATACTAGCGGCCGATAAGGTGAGGGATGGATGGATGGATGGATGAAAGGATGGAAAGATGGATGGATAGCCTTTATCTCATCAAGTCTGGACTAACTGCAACGCACTCTTCACTGGGAGGAGCCTAGCAGGAGCATCCAGAAGCTCCAGTACATTCACATAAATGCTGCCAGGATCCTGATGAGAGTGTGATAACACAAATACATAAAAGTCCTGCTACTAACTTACCAATGCATTAATGCAGTGATTCTCAACCTTTTTAGAGAGATAACAGTGAAACTATGATCAAAACAGTCATTCTTCTACATTATCTAACTGTGTTAACTTGTAAATTAAATAATAGTGAAGTTTAACAATTCATCAATTTGCTGGGGACCCCCTGGAACCCCCTCAAGGACCCCTGGTGGTCCCCGGACCCCACGTTGAGAAACACTGCATTAATGGACATGCACCTCCCTACCTAAAAGAACCGATTACCCCGCAAACCTCCATCCGCACTCTCAGATCTGGCAGCAGCTTGCTCCTCCGAGCCCCCAGTACCAAGCTCCACACCAAAAAAAAAAAAAAGATAAAAAGTTGAATATTTTAAAAAGTATAAAAAATACCGAAAAGGTGAATACAAGCACCATACAAGCTTGTACGGTGCTTGTATTCACTTGTATTAGGTACACTAGAGCGCTCGCTCACTGTTTAAGGGACACTTCTGTATTTTGCTTCAATTAGTCACTTCCTGTGTGGAGAAGATTTGTCAAACTATAGTAGTTATAGAATAGGGCTGGGGGATATGGTTGAAATCAATATCATGATAATCATAAGGATTTTTCTCGATATCAATATATATCACGATATGGCTCACATATGCAAAATCACGTTAAATAATCAAATGAATGTTCATCTCATTGAACCGAATGGTAATGTTAGGTGTGATGTCAAACAAAACTGAAATATTCAAATAATATTCCTACCATACCATCATTTTATCAGAGTTTTTAAGTAAAATTTGCTTGTCATCATCAATTTAGACAGCAGAAATGTGTGTCACGATATTAAAATATCTTCATATCATCACAATATGATTCCACTGAAAGACGATAAACGATAATATTGAATTATCGTCCAGCCCTATTATAGAAGCAAAATATTCTAATATCTCAAAATTGACCAATCCACCCAAAATGTCCATTCCTTAAAGGTTAATAAGCAAAGCAAAAGCTGAAGCAAAATCAGAGCTGTATGCATTTTTAATTATTTCATGATTTGACTTTTCTTTTCTTTTCTTTTTTTTCTTTTTTAAATAATGTTCTATAATTGTATGTAACCTTGATACTTTCCTTTTTTTTTTTCTCTTACTAAAAGCCTAACTAGGGACAGGAGTTGGAAACTAGCAATAGCTATAATCTCTGTATGCGGGACATCGGTTACATCAACTTGTTTGTAACGAGTTGAAGTGGTACTATGTTAACTTGCATTGTCCCTATCAAATAAACTATATAAATAAAAAATAAAAAAAATATTTGTCTCTCTCTGCCCAGCCTTACATTCTGTTGGAGGAGCTGCGTAGGGAGCTTCCTCCAGACCAGGCTGACTACTGCATCTCCCGGATGCCTCTGTACTCTGGACCTGATGGAGTACCGGGAGCGCTAGACTACACTGCCTTCTCCACCACCCTGTATGGAGAAAGCGATCTCTAACAGCCATCACACACACACACACACACACACACACAGGCACGCACACATACATACACACACACATACCAGGGATATGCTCAAAAAGGGATATGCTCATCAAAGTCAGTGGCTTCCTATTTTGTAACCCTAATCTTCATTGGACACAGGTCAAATATGATTAAAATACTTTCCACTGTTTGTTTGTTCTTCTTAAAGGTGCTACATCGAGCATTTTAAAGCTGGGGTAGGTAATATTTGGGGACATATTCTTTACATCCCAACAGCTATCGATAAATCAAATGCTCTGAGAAAAAAAATCTGGTTTCTGTGACTGTCCCAGGCCCTGTAGTCAGCCACTGCAAAATCTCAGGGCGCCTGAATCTTAACAACCAATCAGGACAGCTCTCTGCAAGGAGGCGTCCCTACCTGCCTGTCAATCACACGTGCACATAGCTCTGTCTAGTTCTGACCACCATACACCATACCAAAGCCATACTCCAAACTGAATACTGGGACTGGAATAAACTAAGGAAACCAGTTTTTTTCCCCCATTGCATAGGACCTGTTCATCAGGAAGGAGCCACACTCAGGCCACATCCACACTAATACATTTTCGTTTTAAAACGGCTTTTTAAAACGAAAACCATCTCCGTCCACACGAGCGTTTCAGAAATAATCTCCGCCCATACTAACACGCCTGAAAACACATATCACATGACCATTCACGTACACTGGGCATGAGCGTGCCGGTGTAAACAGGAAGCAGATTGTCTACTCTGCGGTTGGTTGCTTAGTTGCAGAAAATACTACGGAGGAAGAACAGCAATGGGCGAAAAGTACAACCAGAGATTTCTTTGCTTAGTCAGCAACGCCTGTAATTCGTTATCCATGTTGAATTAACCAGCGGTAGTCAAGGCTGATGTCGTTTGTTTTCTTCCGGAAAAGGGTCACGTGATAGGGGCGTGACGAATCAGGGAAGGACACGTCGTGACTGATAAGACCCAATCAGGAAGTGAACGTGGGGAGTCTGCGTCATCGTTTCCAAAAGTCTCCGTTTCCGCCCGTCCGGACTGAAACGCAATCCCGGAGTTTTCGAACTAAATCGGGGTCAGCAGCGTTTTCAAAAGTCTCCGTTTTAGGGATCCCAAAACGCCGGAGCAGTGCGGACGCTAGGCGTAAACGTAGCAAAAGTTATGCGTTTTAAAACGAAAACGTATTAGTGTGGATGTGGCCTCAGGTCAGTCAGTCAACCGGTGTTAGGTAGCTATGGCTTTGCAACTGTTAGTAATCTGTATGTGACAACTAGACTGAGCTAGCAGAGCTGTGTTTTGCATAACAGGTGTGGAAATGATCAAGTTTGCCCAGAAGGCGCTCTCTCTCCCCAGTGTAGAGTGAACCTTGCTTGACCAAGGTTTGTGGCATTGTGTGTTTATAACCACAATGACTAGTCTATGTTGACTAAATACATTTTTGCTTTTGAATGTTTTAATCACAACTACGTGGAGCTAGCAGAGCTGTGTTTTGTGTAAAAGATTTGGAGTTCATTAAATTGGCCCCGTCTCTCATGTACGCGCCTGAGCCTCGAGTTACGAGAGAGGGGGTTCTATACTTTCCAATTTATGCTAATTTCTCCAAAGTTGCCGAACATTGAACAATGCATCATTACCACATTCATTTTGGGACATAAGCATGATTACCGTGATCAAATGTGACCATCACTGAGAAGATTGATTTTTTTTTTTTTACAGCACAAAGATATTGCTTGACAGTACAAAACAGGAAGTGTTTTTACTTTGCAAGTAATCCACAACTTCATTCCAGTGTAACTATTGTACCTGCATAGATTGAACTTGATGTTTGCCTATCTTTTCTGAATGCATATTGGCTGTTATCCTTCCTCTGGCACTTCAAAACAGACAACATGGAGGGGGAGGGTACACAAGTAGCAACATCATCTGTGTAACAGGAAGCATGGGAAATCTTAATTTCAAGAAAGACAATATGCTACACGTAGACCCTTTAAGTGTCAGAGGAGTGGGGTTTGCCACATAGGACTGTAAAATTGGTGCCAAAAAGTGCACTAAAGTCAAGTTAGTGTACTAACTTACCAGTCACTCTGAGAATCGTCCTGATGCAGTGTAGCCTATCCCACCATCTCATACTACAGGTTAAAACAAATGCTAAGAATTACTTGCAGCTACTATCTGACATAGGCATGATTAGATCTGTTCATAGTTTGAAAATACATACATTGAAAATACAACAGTTTTCTTTATTACTTGTCATTTTCATTTGAATGCAGTATTTTTGTCCATATCGGGATCCAGTAGGAATGGTGACTCCCTGTTTCCAGAGAGCTGATGGTCAGGAGGCGGGCCTTTCATCCGTTTTGATCCGATACCCTGAACTGAACCTGCTCCGGAGCAGGTTAGCCGTGCAGCATCAGAATCAGAATCAGAATCAGAAATACTTTATTGATCCCCGAGGGGAAATTGGGTTACATTGCAGCTGCTCACATTGTAGAAGTGAATATATACAAGCGTAGAGAAATTATAAGAAACTATAAGAAAAATAGAAATACGAAAGTAAGAAATATGTAAAATATGTGCATTATACTACAATATATAACAATGAGTATAAAAATAATAATAATAATATAGAAATAAGAGAAATAAGAATTCTGTACAATATGCATCATACTCCCAATATATACATAGGTTACCATGGTGATCTACCCCGGTAAAAAGTGAGCCGCCTTTGTGAGACTGAAAAGCCAGGGTTAAACCCAAAGTTAGTTCGCTAATCTCGCTTCGTGAGACAGGCCACTGCTCTTTGCAATGTTTGTCAACTGACCATGCTGATGTTATGAATGGTATTATTGATCCCATGCATGTCCACAAAAATTGAAGAATCCTACAGTATAAAAACTCAGTGAATGCAATCAACGTCCAGATAACATGTATCTAGATTACAAAGTGCTAGTACCTGAGTTACTTGATCAGATCCTGATAAATAAGAAACATGAGATTATACATTGTTGAGGTGTATTTGTTGCAGGTCTGTATTACAGCACCGCTAGGGTTAGGGTTAGGGTCCTCACCAGTCCTGAAAGAATTATGAGTGTTGCTTTCTCTCTCTAAGAAAATTCACAATGTTTAGCTAACATGGAACATGTGCCACAAGAAAGTATGTGATAGTCAGTTTAGTTCATTTTTTGTCATTGACAATTTGACAGCTGACAGTATCATAATTGTCCTGATGCAGTAAGGTACCCAACTGATAACCCAGGAATATTAAAACAAATGCTAAAAAGAATTATCCACAAATATTATTTGAAATATTGTTTGATAATTAGCAGTTTTTGAAACTGACCAAATATTTCATCTTTGTATTCAAAATGAGTGAAAATACGGCCGTCATATCACTTTCAATGTTGTTTTTAAGCCTGAAATGTAAAAGATAACTGCTGGTCAAAAAGAAAATCTGATTATAAACTGTAGTAAACAAGCAGAAATAAAGTCAGTGACAATAACGCAATTATTTTTTGTGTTGTCTTTTTTGTGTTGTCTGTTTTTCATGCAGTTCTGATTGCTTGGAATATTGATGTTTTGCGGTCGTATTTATTTACATATTCTTCTTCCAAAAACTTTGGACTTGCATAACTCCAACACACTTTAAGATATCAACTCTATTCAAATTTCAAATTGTGCAGCTACTTGCGGAGCTGTGCAGAATCAGTTATGACTGCAATATTCCAGATGGTGGTGCTGTAACCACCGGTCAAAAGTAAAAAGTTCAAAAGGTCAGAACTTGGCAACAATTGGTCTTAGAGAAATGAAACAGCCAGATGATGAAAAGTCTTTCATCATCTGGCTGTTCCCAACCAGTGAAGTTGTTAGCACTTGTGGCCCATCACAAAATGGGTCATAACTTCATGGTAGCTTGTCCAATCATCATTTAAGGAATAGTTCACCCTATAACGCAAATTTTGTCATTATTTACTCATTATATCCTCATGTCAGTCGAAAAACACCAGTGAAGTTTGTATGTCCACATAACATACAGTGAGTTAGCTAGTGCAGCTCCAAAACAACTGAAGAGGCCAGGAGCTGGTTCTTAGGAGTTCCAAAAAGGGCAAAAAAAAAAAAGACTATAAAATTACTCCAAACTACGGAAGCCGAGAACGGCCATGCTAGCAATTATTTCTTTAATGCCGTTATCTCGAGATCACGAGTTAATTATTTTGTTATCTCGAGATAACAAAGCTTGTTTTCTCGAGATAACGGGTTAATTTATCTCGAGAAAACAAAAGCCGATTTCTCGAGGTAACGAGATAATTTATCACGAGAAAACGACTTTTGTTTTCTCGAGATCACGGGATAATTATGGAGAACTCGAAAATGAGTGTCTGGTTCATTTGATCACACCTGATTTCAGCCTTCAAGATCACTGTCATGACTGTCGGGGAGGATTCATAACTGCTAGTCTTTTCCTGAAATGACGAGGACTGATCTGAATGTTATCTCTAACAGAAAGACACAATGCAATTTCTGCCTGTGTTAGACCTTGATTGAAGTATAGTCTGATGCGTTAATAATGGATACTCCTTGATCTGACATTTTCAGTTTAAATCAGTTGCTACAGTTGTCAAAACACCATCTATGCATGCTGGCATGGCACTCCTGATTAGAGGTCTTCACGGGTCCAAAATGATGGACCCGAACCCTAATGGACCCGGAAATTCGTTCCGAGATCCGATTGGACCCGATCATTTTAAAAAATATATATATACCGACCCGTTTTTGCCCGAGATATTACAGACCCGACCCGGTGCATGTCCGAGAGGAGAGAGACCCGAGACCCGTCCGTTTTATGGACCCGACAAACCCGGTAATTAAAATTGCTAAATGCTGTTCTACTGCTAAAAACATTTATCATGTCGGATACAACATATGATAGCCTAATAAAAGGAGATCAAAATAACAGCCAAGTTTCCGACTTGCCAAGATGTGCTGTTCTACAGTTTGTCCAGTAGATGACAGTGAGACTCCATAATGGAATCTAGCAGCTACTTGGCTACGTAGCCTACAACAGGCTAAGTGACATGGAAATTAAATTGCATGTTAAATGGATGATTAAAACAATAGGCTAATTTATAGCTTATTTTTCACCTCAGTGAAGAAGGTATCCATCTTGCGCCTTTCCTCCGCTCCAACTCGCTGGCGCTGCTCGTTTTTTTCACCTTCATTTCGCTCTTGTAATCTGATCCTAGGTCAGCCTGATCATCACGCAAGTTACACAGCGCTTCCGTGCGTTTCTCGTCTCGTCACGTGATCGGCGCTGATCACGGGTCTTCTTGGATCCACTCGGGTATTACACATAATGATAAACAGACCCGGGACCCGCAGTAATAGAATGGGACCCGACCCGGACCCAACTGATCATAAAACGTGGACCCGAACCCGTATGGGTCCCGGGTCGGGTCTCGGATCCTAGGGTCCGGGTAGACCCGTGAAGACCTCTACTCCTGATCTCTGATAAACATTATCAGTAATAAGAGGAAACGACATTTTGTTTTCTCGTGATAACAGGTTGATTATCTCGTTATCTCGAGATAACAAAGCTCGTTTTCTCGAGATCACGAGATAATTAACTTGTGATCTCGAGATAACGGCATTAAAAAAAATAATTGCAAGCACGGCCGTTCTCGGCTTCCGTACCAAACAGCTCGTGCAGCATAATCCAAATGTTCTGAATCCAAATGATTGCAGTGTGAGCCCATAATACCTATATTTCCACCAGTTTATTTAGCGCAAGTCTTCATTCAAACCAAGCAACTGACAATGAATTCAGCGTGCTTCAGACACTCTTCTGTTGGGGATAGGTGCTCACAGACATGGACAATACTTGTAGGTCTATTTCACTAAGGGCACTTTGCCAGACAATGATCATTGTGATCATTCATCAACATAGGTAACCTCTTATTAAGAAAGTAAACATTTGTCTAATTGGACTTTTGGCTCTAATATATTTCGGCTAAAATATTTCGTTTCAGAAATAAAGCCACGGAGACAACTTACCCATGTGGCCAAGCTTTAGTTTATATCACATATTTGGTGGTGATTGGTCAGTGTGGACATGACCTATCAACAGTGGTGGAAAGAGTACTAGAATGTCCTACTCAAGTAGAAGTACTGTTACTTTGCTGAAATTGTACTTAAGTAGAAGAAAAGTACTGTTATACAAATCTACTTGAAGTGAAAATATAAAGTATCTCAATCAGAATGTACTCGGAGTAAAAGTTACTGAGTTACTTTTTAGAAAAGAGAACATTGTTAGGTGTGATCCATGCTATTCTAAAAATGACGAGAGGACTGAGTTCAAACTAGATTCATTTAATTGGAAAAATTGGAAAATACAATATAAAGTGCAAAAACCAGAAAGTAAAACCAGATTACTCTTCTCTTTTCTGCTGACCATTCACTGTGAATGACTCACTTAATCCTTTGTTTCTTGTTAATTTGTGCTGTACAAAACACAAACAGATGAGCAAAAAGTGGTAAAGAATTTTAAAAAAAGTAGAAAAAAACATTGGAATATATAACTTGAGACTTTTTTTTTTTTTTTTACTAATCAATAGGGTGTTCTGGTAAATTCAGCATATAATCCTCCAACCCACATCACTCACCAAGCCAAGTTGACTTGGTGAGGTTGGTGCACTGCAATATACTAGCATTTAGACAGACAAACAAGCAGCAAGCAAGCTTTATAAATTTTATTTAAATATCAAACGTCAGAGACAAAGAAGAAAGAAAGAAGAGATTCCTAAAAATATATACAGCACACAGTATATACAATAAGCGTTAGTGAGCAACAACTGAGTAGGAGAAAATATAAAAGCCACAGTGAATTATAACAATATCCAGTAATGTAACCCTGACATAACATACAGGACTACTGTCATTACTACTATCACTACTACTGTAGTACTGTTATGACTACTATCACAGCTAGGCTAATACTAAATGTTACCATCAGAACTGTCATTACTGACTACTGTCACCACAACTACTGTTACTACTACTACTACTACTATTACTATCACTACTGTCACCACTAAGTGCAAAGTAGGCCTACTAACTACACTACTGAAAACTGTCACTACTACGACTAACTACTATCACTATGGCAACCACTAATTACTACTACCAACTACAACTAGGGTGACCAGCTGTCCCGCATTTGGCGGGACAGTCCCGAAATTGGAACGTTTGTCCCACACGTCATAACCAGTGTCCCGCATTTCAATGATTAGGCCTATTGTTTTTTGGGGTTTTTTTTGTAAACAACGTAGGCTTTTATATAGCCTATTTAACCGTGCATTTTCTAGTCGCTACTTAAGGAAACTGGTCTGTTTATCCCTCCTATTCTTGCATAAATGTGATTTTCTACCAAACTATTAGCCTATTATATTAAATTCATTATATTTATTGGATTGAATAGGTCATAGTGTCCTTAAAATAAACGTTTCATAAAGCCTACCGATGATTTAAAGCAGGTTAATATCCAACGCCACTGCAAATAGGCATTCAGTTTAATATTAAATCAATATTTACATAGTCTTTCTCTCTCTTCCACCCGCATTGTCCTGCAAAATCACATCTGCTGTCCTGCAACAGAACAATTAAGAGACTACTACCAACTACAACTGTCACTACTGACTAACTAAGCTCCCTATTAGTATGGGCTGGCAACCACTGCTGTCAAGGAATCTATTAATCTTTAACTAAGATCTTTATAGATTCTTTGACCATCCCTAGTGGCCAGTTGAATTCCGTCAAGCCAATCAGAATCAGACCGAGAATAAGGCCATTTTGCCTTCAAAATAAAAGCGTAAAATCTGCCACTTTATTATATGAGTACCCAAGTAGCTACTCAGTGGAGTCACAATAAATATGGAGTGACACTCTAGCAGTAAAACAGATACTAAGAATATTAGATTGTGTTTGAGTGCATGGAATTTACTGATGGTACAGTGTCTTATCAGACAAGATTAGATGAAACTTCAATGATCTAACAGTATGCAGTAAAAAAAGAATATAATTTAAATAAGGATAGAGCAAATAGGGGTTATATGAAAATATACAACTGACAAATTCACCCTAGAACTTTCATTCATTAAGTTTCGCACTATTCCTATTCAGGGTCACATGGTGGCTGGAGCCTATCCCAGCATGCATTGGGCAGGAGGCAGGAAAGCACCCTGCGCAGATCACCAGTCCAAAGACATACAGGTCAGGTGGATTGAAGTCCCTAAATTTCCCATAGAAATGAGTGTTTTTGTGTGTAATATGGTATATGATGTGTATGATCTAGTAAAATGATGTATATGACTTAGTATGTGGTGTATAGTATGTATATGATGTAGTTCATGGTGTATATCAAGTAGGTATATGATGTGTATGTAGTATGTATATGACATGTACTGTATATGATTCTATGTTAAACCCTTTGAGACATGCTTAAAGGGCTATAGACTAGAATCAATACACTCACCTTCACACCTATATTATGTAGAAATATATGAATAAAAACTGAGTTACAGCATTATTACGGTGTGCAAAATAACAGCTGCAGAACTTAATGAAACAAAAAGAATGAATGCAGAATATGTAAAGTTACTATATGAAACTGCAGTAGCCTACCCCAGTGGTTCTCAACGTGGGGTCCGGGGACCACCAGGGGTCCTATCAAGGACCCCTGATTTAGTCCACATCAGAGCCACGGACCCCCATTTGATGAGATTTAGTCTCTCTGACCCAAATCTGAGAATATTTTTATTGTTAGGTATGATTTTGTCCAGAATTCCATGACTGTCTGTATTGTAGGTAGAGAGATAACAGAGAAACTATGATCTATGATGCCATTCTTCTACATTCTCTAACTGTGTTCTCTAATTGTGTACTTCTTGTAAATGAAATAATGCTGAAGTTAAACAATTCATCAATTTGCTTGGGACCCCCTGGAACCCCCTCAAGGACCCCTGATGGTCCCCGGACCCCACATTGAGAACCACTGCTATATTAGAATGGGTTAGGGTTAGACACTGATTTAAACAATTTTGAATGTGGTCTGATGGTTGGTACAGTTGCGGGGGCAAAATGGGATCCCACCCCGATTTGTACTTTTATTTTGACGTTGGTTTGTAATACTCAAAAAACGTTGCATCATATTTAGGAGGTTTACTTTGAAAGCGCTAACCGGAAGTCATATTGTTTACTCTGAGAGTGTTGACACTGGTGGAAAAGAGCCGGTTCAACATTCCCAGCATTTACAAGATTAGTCGTTTCAACTTCAGACGGTCCGTCAGGCTGCTTTCAAGGCTGGTTGTTCACAACATGGCTCCAACTATTCACGAATACTCTTCAGGAGCAGGTAAATAAAGCTAACAGCTACCGTTAGCATCGTTAGCTGCTTAGCTTGCTAGCCCTCCGTCTCCAAAACTAACTTACTGCTGTCCAGTTGTGACTGGGGACCACCACGTGTTTCCCTATGACAGACTAGTTATACTAATTAGTACCTAATATGACAGACTGTTATGACTGTTCTGGTTAGTATTTAATATGACAGATATGCCAGTTGTTCTGAAGAGTATTTAATATTCTGACTAGTATCTAACAGTATGACAGTCTAAAGTTACTAACTAGTATCTAATATGACATATTAGCCTGGGTATTCTGAATAATATCTAATGTGACAGACTATTTATTCTAACTGATATCTAATATGACAGAGTTGTTATCCATAGGAATTTATTGCAACCTGAGCACACCAGGTTAACCAGCCAAACCAGCCAAACACTGGCTGAGTGACAATTCCAGTTCACATTATTTTAAGATAGTGCCATTCTATTCTATTCTATTCTATTCTGCACTTGTTGCAGTTGTTGACTGACTCTAATCTTTCCCACTCTCCGTTGTATTCTTTGACCATCCCTAGTGGCCAGTTGAATTCCGTCAAGCCAATCAGAATCAGACCGAGAATAAGGCGATTTTGCCTTCAAAATAAAAGCGTAAAATCTGCCACTTTATTATATGAGTAGCACTCAGTGGAGTCAGAATAAATATGCAGTGACACTCTAGCAGTAAAACAGATACTAAGAATATTAGATTGTGTTAGAGTGCATGGAATTTCCTGATGGTACAGTGTCTTATCAGACACGATTAGATGAAACTTCAATGATCTAACAGTATGCAGTAAAAATGAATAGCATTTAAATAAGAATAGAGCAAATGGGGGTTATATGAACATATGCAACTGATAAATTCACACTAGAACTTTAATTCATTTTCACACTATTCCTATTAGGCATGGGATGATATGAAAATTTCATGTCACAATTATCCTGGCCAAAATAATTGCGATTCACAATATCATCCCGATAATCATCAAAATATGCTTAAAACTCCTAAAATGGCACTAAAACATACTGGAATCACTTTACCTGACATTTTGTTAAGAAACAAATATTTTTATTGCATCTTTTTTTTGTGAACATCCTTTTTAGTGAAAAACAAACAGGTAATCACAATTTGAGAAAAAAAATCCATTAATAAAAAGAACCTGATATCCAAGCATTCACATGGTTCAATTAGTTATGTGTTGTAAATGCACAGTAAATGAATAACTTGTTCCCCCTTGTGGCAAATGGCAATTCAAACTAAATCAGGAAATCAATAGGACTGTACGTTAGTGAGCTGGACAGCTTTTTCAAGTCACTCGTGGGGATATTCACGCTCATGTGAGGATATTCACGATTATCCCGATAATGGAAATTCACCAAGATAAAATTATCTTAAGTGTTTTTATCACGATAAAAGATAAAATCTTATATCCTCCCATCCCTAATTCCTATTCAAGGTCACATGGGGACTGGAGCCTATCCCAGCATGCATTGGGCAGAAGGCAGGGAAGCACCCTGCACAGATCAACCAGCCAAACACTGGCTGAGTGAGAATTCCAGTTCACATTGTCAGGCTGATTGACATCAGTTAGTTACCATACTTTGAGATAGTGCCATAGTATACTATTCTATTCTATTCTATTCTGCAGTTGTTGACTGACTCCCACTCTCCATTGTATCATCAGGTGTTGTGCAATATAGTCAGTATCATATAGGCCTATCCACTGGCCTGCAGAAACCAGGCAACATTTCAGGAAGAGACATGTGAGAGGTTGTGTTGTCAACTTGTCACAATGCCATAATTCTACTCCATTGCCAATACTTATAAGTTAAAATCTAAAAAACGTATATTACTACCATTCCACGGCAAACAAGAAAAACCACCAAGAACTGTTATCAAACTTGACTTGGACAGCTTAGTATCAACTTTTCCACACACTTATTCCATGGGAACTACGTATAAAAGCAAAAATGGAGCTGGGACTTTAAATTCCAAGTAGTTATTGAGAAATTAATGATCAGTTATGGTCCAAAATGGCATTATTTTCAGATGTCCGTATCTCTGGAAAAAATCAGGTCAAAAATCAAATTGGTTTGGCAGGATTACAGGGGCAACCAACATAACTCACCAATAACTTAAAAACAAGTAATTTATCAAGAGAGATGTTATGAACTTATTTTTGTGGTAGGCTATATTTAGAAAATCATGTTTTTTTTTACCATTTCATGGATATTTGTATATATCTAATGTGTTTCATGCAGATAATGTGGACATAATCCTTAAGAAACTCCTTTATTGTCTAGGCTACTTCAGAGGGTTAGGGTTAGTTTTGCTTTATTGACAGGTATTCTCATATTGCCAAAGCATTAAATTGTGTAATTATTTAAAAACAAAAACAAAAAAATGTAGTAGTTATAATAACCAACCAACATGGGACACAACATATTTTGCTGTTAATATTGAGCATTCATTTTTCTCACCTAATATAGCCTGGGCAGTATTGAAGTTTATTGGATATTTTTTTATATTTTATCAAATTTGGGATTGTATTCTTTTCTACGAATGTTTTAGTAACAACTAGATTGAGCAAACAGAGCTGTGTTTTGCATGAAAGATTTGGAATTTATGAAGTTTGCCCCTCAATTGACAGACATGCACATGCCTGACCCTTGTTTGGATGGTGTATTTTCTTGTTGTATACTTTCATGTTCTTGCTCATTTCTCCAAAGCTGACTGCCCCAGCTTTGAATGAAACTCCAGGTCGCATTTAAACTAATTAAAAAAAACCTGCAAATGCCACAATGGTTGCCCATCCTTGAGCAATAGGAATGATGTTTCCTTTCCAGGATGCAGATGTCCATTGGAGGCGGAGTTACGAGCGGTGCTGCAGCAAAGGATCATGGTCCTGGACGGCGGCATGGGAACTATGATCCAGCAGCGGAACCTGGAAGAGGAAGATTTCAGGGGGGAAGAGTTTAAAGAGCACCCGCTCCCACTGAAGGGCAACAACGACATGCTCAGCATCACACAGCCAGATGTCATTTACCAAATACACAAGGTACTTCACCAGGCAAATACACGAGGTACTTCACCAAGGCAAATACACGAGGTACTTCACCAAGGCAAATACACGAGGTACTTCACCAAGGCAAATACACGAGGTACTTCACCAAGGCAAATACACGAGGTACTTCACGAAGGCAAATACACGAGGTACTTCACCAAGGCAAATACACGAGGTACTTCACCTAGGCAAATACACGAGGTACTTCACCTAGGCAAATACACGAGGTACTTCACCTAGGCATGTTTACCAAATACACAAGGTACTTCTCTTAGGTATATTTAGCTTACTAAAATTTATAACCTCCTCCTCTCTCCTCTTCTCCTCTCCTTGTCTCCTCTCCTCTCCTCTCCTCTCCTCTCCTCTTCTCTCCTCTCCTCTCCTCTCCTCTCCTCTCCTCTCCTCCTCTCCTCTCCTCCCCTCTTCTCTCCTCTTCTCCTCCTCTCCTCTCCTCTCCTCCGTTAGCTAAACTCAGCATGAGTAACAAACTAAAACTGCCAGTTAGAAGAAATTGTCTCTCTGCCCCGACTAATCTAGCGCTACGTTACTTCAAGTCTTCTGCTGGTTTTGCTAGCTTCCTTACAGTCAATAATTAGTTAAGGTTAGCTAAGAGACATAATTAGCTAACAGTTACTGATGGCAAATTTTGTGACAGAGTTCAAAACGTAAGGTAGGTCAAGTTCCCTCATATTAGACCTTATTGGTTAAATCAGATAAAACAGACCCCTGCTTAGTCTTCCAGATGAGTTTATTGAGGTATTTCCCAAGGAAGAGAAAGGCAGGAGATGAGGAGGAAGGGAGGTAAAGTTGGACAAGAACTAGTAGGCTAGGGTTTAGTAAAGTTACATTTGTCAGATTCACTCCGGAACTGCGTACAGGTGTGTTCCGGCCCAATGACCCCCTTGATTTAGCCTAGATTTGTTTCCTCTGCCAAGAGACTCGGGGCCATCTCTTAATCAAAGACGCCCTCTAGAGGCCATGTCACGAAGCGACATCTCACTAAGCGTTACCTGACTGACTCACTGACTGACTGACTGACTGACTGACTGACTGACTGAATGCCTGACCTGAATTTGCCTTGTGATGCCCTCGGCTGCACCATGGGAAAAAGACAGAGAGAGTGAGAAGTGTGTGTGTTGTGCAGTGATGAAAGCCATGTGTGTATGTAGCTAGGCTGATGTGACTAGTTCGGTGAATTCCTACAGCAGTGGTTTTCAACGTGGGGTCCGGGGACCACCAGGGGTCCTTGAGGGAGTCCTGGGGACCCCAGCAAATTGATGAAATGTTAAACTTAAGCATTATTTCAAGTATTATTTCATTAGTTAACACAGTTAGAGAATGCAGAAGAATGACTACTTCACTGTTATCTCTCTATCAACAATACAGACAGTGAATTGTGGGCAAAATCATAACTGATGAAGTGTTAAACTTTAAGCATTATTTCCTTTTACAAGAAGTTACCACAATTAGAGAATGTAGAAAAATGACTATTTTGGTCATAGTTTCTTTGTTATCTCTCTACCTACAATACAGATAGTCATGGAATTCTGGACAAAATCATATCTGACAATGAAGATATTCTCAGATTTGGGTCCGAGAGACAAAATCTCATCAAATGGGGGTCTGTGGCCCTAATGTGGAGTAAATTAGGAGTCCTTGTATGAAAAAGGTTGAGAATCACTGTCCTACAGTATGCACTGAGTGAATTTATACAGTATAACCTGGTGAGTGAAAGACGGAAGATGATTTCCTTTGGGTTATGTCTGTTGTGTGCCAGACTACCATCAGCAGTGATAGTATCAGTGTCTCAGATTAACTTTTTGTTTTGGCTCACCTGCCAAGGGCTGCTAAACTAAAAAATGCACCTGCCAAGGATAAGTGTGTGTGTGTGTGTGTGTGTGTGTGTGTGTGTAACCCAGTGTAACTCCTCTGTGTTTGTCCATAGGAGTACCTGCTAGCTGGCGCTGACATTATAGAGACCAACACATTCAGCAGCACCAGCATTGCCCAGGCTGACTATGGACTGGAACACATGGTATGAAGCATGATACAGCTAACACCTGCAACATTTCTCATTAAAGAAGCCTGTTGATCATGAACCACACACCCACTGTAAAGATGCTGAAAAATTTCTCACTGACTGCATTTACATACCATATTAACCCAGCTCTTGTCCATACTCTGGTTAAGGTCTTATTTAAGTTATTAGCCTATATGCAAGGTGCTTTATAGGGCTGGGCGATATGGTTGAAATCAATATCATGATAATCATAAGGATTTTTCTCGATATCAATATATATCACGACATGGTTCATGTATGCAAAATCACGTTAAATAATCAAATGAATGTTCATCTCATTGAACCGAATCGTGATGTTAGGTGTGATGTCAAACAAAACTGAAATATTCAAATAATATTCCTACCATACCTCATTTTATCAGATAAGAGTTTTTAAGTAAAATTTGCTTGTCATCATCAATTTAGACAGCAGAAATGTGTGTCACGATATCAAAATATCTTCATATCATCACGATATGATTCCACTGAAAAACGATAAACGATAATATTGAATTATCGCCCAGCCCTAGTGCTTTACGATGTATGTCCTTCGTAGGCCTCCGTAGTGCAGTGGCTTTGCTGTGTGTTATTTACAAATTTGTTGCGGTTTCTGTCGCCCTCTAGTGGTCCGAATTTTTTGAGACTTTTCACGATTTCCACACCGCTGTGGCCGTAATTGTAATCTCGATTAATACACGATTAAAGATTAAAACGTTTATTTTATTTTTCTTTATGACTAAACCAATTGTTGATGGGTTTTTGAAGGAAATTGAAACTTAAAACTGTATTTGAGTAAACAACAAACTTTTTTTTTTCTGTATTCCTGTGTATTTCTTTGTGTTTCTTGCGCAGGCTTATCGTCTTAACAGGACATCGGCGGAGCTGGCCAGGAGGGCAGCCAGGGATGTCACCAAACAGACCGGTCAGTCGGCTCTACTCAAATCCATCTACGCAATCCATAACACAATGTCAGAAATGAATATATGTGAGCTGTGAATGAATCCAATAATTTAGCTGTTCACAAAGCAGTGACATTAAAGGACCAAGTCTCTGTCTGAAATGAAAATAGCAAGGCCCCTTAAAGAACGGATGGGCCTGTTTTCTGTTAAAAAATAAAATGACAGTCAAAAGGAACATGAGCATAAATAACAAATGTAGAATTATCTTTATGTAGAACATGTATTGGCCCATTCTAATTGATTGCTCATCGATTGGTACATCCATACCTTTTAGTATTAAAAATATTTGGGCACATTTATTAACACCACCAAATCAGTATTTTTTTTTTAAACTTTTTGATATTGGACCTGTACTTCAGCATCTCATGTGCTTTTACACTCATGGAAATATGAATAAATGACTCCAAATGGTCCGATTTGTTATTTCATACAGTGTATGTGCTCTGCCCCAGTTCTGCCTCCTTTGCATTCAATTTGTCAGCCTGATCTTTGTCTTCTGGACTCCGTCTTCACTTCACTTTTCCAATAAGCAAATAATATCCACATTTTTCTTTTAGGTGATTAACAAAACTTAAGGAATACACAAAGCAAGAACGGTTTGTTCTCTTGATAGGAACAGGAGAAATTGATCATTTTAGATAAGATTTTAGATGTTCCCATGATTAACTGGCCAAAACATAGATGATGTGACATCGCGTCTAGATATTTCCAGTGCAGCTACAATGGAGTTTAATAGCAGAAACATGTTGAACTATCTGAAACATCAATGGTACTGAGTGCAAGGGCTAGACCCACCATTCTTTAACATTACAACCATAGTAGTCTCTAGAAGGCTGGTGTGATTTAGACGTGTAGCGGTAGCTGAAGAAATGAAGAGCTTAAATCTTTGGGGATTTCCCCATGTGTATAACATTAACCAGTAATCTGTCTGTTTTATTACCAGGCTGTAAACGCTATGTGGCTGGAGCAGTGGGTCCCACCAATAAAACCCTGTCTGTGTCGCCCTCTGTGGACAGACCCGACTTCAGGAATATCAGTAAGACCATCTTTTGGTTCGTTTTTTAACGATTGAGTCACAGTATTTCTGCTTTGTCAGACAGTAGACAATGTGCAGAATGTTACACAGAAGATAGGAGAGGCATGTGATAAAGGTACAATGTATGAACCTTGGTCCTGTCACCTGGTCCTGTCACCTGGTCCTGTCACCCCGTCCTGTCACCCCGTCCTGTCACCCCGTCCTGTCACCTCTTTTATACTCATTGTACACAAATGACTGCATTTCACATTGTGACTCTCTAAACTTTAGAGCTGCAACGATTAATCGATTAATCGATTAATCGATTAATCGATTAGTTGTCAACTATTGAATTAATCACCAACTATTTTGATTGACACTATGTGTAGTGTAGTATAGTAGTGTATGGCAATAAAGTCTTGAATTACCAGGTATTGCCATTGCTATTGCAATAGCATGCTATTGCCATGCTAGCTAATGCAAAGAAACCCTGGGTGTGTTAAGCTTCCTTTGTTGTATACCCACCTTGCCCCTGGTTAAGATGGGAATAGAAATGTGCAGGTAAACATAGCCATTGTCTTATGTATTTATATATTTTTGGGGGTTTTGTTAGGCTGTACATTAAAAAAGAATAAAATAAATAGAGAGTCCAGTTTTTAACACATACCATCACAGGAAATGTACACTGTAATGTATGTAATAACACTTATTTAAATGTGTGTGTGTGTGTGTGTGTCCTCCCCAGCGTTTGATGAGCTAGTAGAAGCCTACTCAGAGCAGGTCAGGGGCTTATTAGACGGAGGAGCAGACATCCTCTTGGTGGAAACCATCTTCGACACTGCAAACGCCAAGGTAGCCCTTGTCTGATTGGTATCTGTTAATCATTTCATTTACTTTATTTCATGCATTTAATTTTCTAAAAAAGAAATAGCTTGGTAAAGCGGTGCTCAGAAAGCAGGCATCATATGCGCATTAGGAGCACTTTGGGAATGCATGATAATTATAATCTGAGTATATCATGCTCAGATTATAATTATCATAAATAAACACAATGTGGAAAACATTTAGGGGGTTGAATACTTTATGGGGCAGCTGTATAATCAATGAAATGATGTTAAATTGATTGTAACTTTATGTGTTTCTGATGATTAAATCATAGGAAAAGTTTATCTCTGCTTCTACTGAGATTATAATCTTTTTATGATGCATCACAGTGCAGTGTTACCAATAGTTAAAATACAGTATATTTAACATACACTTAAATATTTGATATACATTTATCTCTTATTTCATGTATATTTTAATATATAATCTCATGTTATATATGACATATAACATATTATGTTGTATACTTATTTCATGTAGAACTTTATTCACCCAGGATAGCCTCTTCAGAAACAGTATTAAAAGTAAAGCAAAAGTTAAGTTTTCGTTTTTTCTGGATTTTCATTTAATTTTTCAAAGGAAATCTGCATTTAACTGTTATGAAAGCATTTGTGTTTATGAACAGGGTTTTCATGTCACTGTCTTCTGTTTCATTTTTCAGGCAGCCTTGTTTGCCATCGACCTGCTGTTTGAAAAGAGCTACGAACCAAAACCTATATTTGTACGTATAAAATCTATGATGTTTAATGGGAACAGTTAAGGGCTAAGTAGGGCTGAACGATTTAAAAAAAATATCTAATTGCGATTATTTTGACTGTTATTGCAATTGCGATATGATTTGCGATATTAGAGGGAATGATCATTTTTACATTTCATTTTCATTGAAAAACATATTAAAATGATTATGGTGTGATTTTTGCGGGGATCTGTACCAAACAAAGATGTTTTCTTAAGTCTGTAGAATATGATGTGTAGGCCAGGACATCTCTGCAGCACCACAATATTTAATTTAAAATGCTATTTTGACACATTTCACCTTTAACAAATATTGCACCTCCTGCGATTTGAAAATTGCAGCAGGCCATATTGCAATTTTGATAAAATTTCGATTAATTGTTCAGCCCTAGGGCTAAATGTAGATACAGGATAGTGGAGACGGCTATAGAGGCTTTGCAGTTGTGTCAAAATCTCCTAGCAATCATGTATGTTTCCATCAGAGATCCACTGGAGAATTATCTGTAAGTAATGGCTAAAAACATAACAACCAGGCTAGAAAAAGAGAGATGCCTGAGATAGATTGCTGTGGTGTGGGTATAATTCAGTAACCAGTAACAGTCATCAGTAAAAGTGAATAGTCTGATAAGGCAGATTTGTTTCCAAATGTAGGTTACTGTGACACAGTGAACTGTGACACAGTGAACTGTGACACAATGAACTGTCACAGTAACCTAAAAAGTTCAGTCACTCAGCTCAGTTAACCTGAACAAACAGTTGTTTTTTGGCTTTGTTAGCTAGCTCAGTGATTCTCAACCTTTTCTACATCAAGGACCACTAATTTTGTGCACTTTAGGGCCATGGACCCCCATTTGATGAGATTTTTTCTCTCAGACCCAAATCTGAGAATATTTTTATTGTTAGTTATGATTTTGCCCACAATTCACTGTCTGTATTGTCGATAGAGAGATAACAGTGAAGTAGTCATTCTTCTGCATTCTCTAACTGTGTTAACTAATGAAATAATACTTGAAATAATACTTGAAATAATGCTTAAGTTTAACATTTCATCAATTTGCTGGGGACCCCCTGGAACCCCCTCAAGGACCCCTGGTGGTCCCCGGACCCCACGTTGAGAACCACTGAGCTAGCTAACTAACCAGCAGTCTGTGTTTCACACAGGCTTTTCAAACTTAAACATTTTTGCCTACATACAGTATATTTAGCTCTCTTATGGCACTGGGCCCATTGATTTCTGTAACCATTTTCAAGTTGAAGCAGTAACTTTGCTAACAATAAGCTACACACTTGGGATCATATAATTATAAATTGTCCCTCTGGTGCTATACTTTTATTATTATCCTGTGTTTTCTTTGCTGTGTCCTATAACTATTTGCTGCTGCAATGACCAAATTTCACCCCGGGGATCTTTTAAAGTTTCATCCTATCTTCTCTACCAACCCATAATTTACCATTTATCATATTTTGCTACCATCTACCGTATTTCCTCTAATAGTGGCCGGTAGTCAATTACAAGCCGGGTCTCCGATAATGTCCGGGTCTGTGGTCGACACGAACAAATAAAGGCCGGCCCCAAATACAGGCCGGGGAAAAAAACAAAGGAAAAAACAACAGTGGATACCGGTAAACTCCTGGTGCCTGTTATATAATGTAACTGTAGTTTATAGTAACGTTCAAGTGCCACAAGATGGCAGTATGACACAAGATGGCTCGGCCGGCGGAAGTCTCTGGAGCGTGCCGTCATCGATTACCGTAATTATCGGTAATGCATTGCAGTAACAAAAAAACGGCTACCTAACGAACCCCAACAGAAGCAGATCAGAAAACAAGGAGGCTTCGTACTAAAATATGAGCAAATATACTTATCAAACAGAGGGAATTAGAAATAAAGGCCTGTCTCTAATATAAGCCTGCTTCCAATAAAGGCCTGGTACCCTCTGCAGTTGAGGTAAATAAAGGCCCGGGCCAATATTAGAGGAAATACAGTATCACATTTTGCTACCATCTAACTAGACCATAATTATTGAAATCAATGAGCTGCAATCTGAAGGGTTGCAAATTGAATACAGCATGCACCTCATACAGAATGAATGAATTTATTCATCTCATCTTGCCGTCTTGTTGCCTTCATCATTCAGATCTCAGGGACCATAGTTGACCGGAGTGGACGCACTCTGTCCGGCCAGACAGGGGAGGCTTTTGTGATCAGTGTATCCCATGCTAAACCACTATGGTGAGTTACATCAGGAGTTAAATAGTATTATATCAGTATTATGAAGGTGTAGCTGGTAGTAGGTTTAGACTGACTATCGGTTTGCTGATGTTGGCCTTTTATTAAATCACTGCTATCGACCAGACAGTATCTTCTGATATTGTTATTGTTATTATCCTGGTTTTAGTGTCCCGTGGTCTAAATATTTTTTAGAGGCTGTTCCACTGTGACAGGAACACATTTCTGAGTGAATCACCGAATACTTTAGTATAATTAGTACTAGCTCTTTGAGGTACTTGGTGTTTGTTGCTCACGTTAGCTCTTCAACACCATTACTCATCTTGTTTTTCCATTGTTGCTTTATATATTTTTTTTTTAATTGTACTCCATTTTATTTTCCTAACTCTCCTGTGTCTGTGTTACAGTGTCAGTCTACCTTTTCGGTAACACTTTACAATAAGGGTCACTAAGTTAAGGGTTAATTAATGCTTAATAAGCATTAATTAAACCTTAATTAACAGTTAACTAATGTGTAATTTACTAATGGTGTTCATGTTAACTAAGGTATTAATTTCCACATTATTTAATAGTTTATAAAGATGACTATTAAATAATGTATAAATTAATACCTTAGTTAACATGAACACCATTAGTAAATGCTTAATAAGCATTAACTAACCCTTAATTAACAGTTAACTAATATGTCTGGTAATATGTCTGGTAATGCTTATTAAGCATTATCTAACCCTTAATTAATGTACCCTAATTGTAAAGTGTTACCACCTTTTCTAATGTCTTTGTTTCAGTGTATTTCACATCTGCTTTTTTAAATAGTGTCTTATCTCTTATCTGAATAAACAATACAAAACAAATGTTATGATCCAACAAATGCAATTGTATTTCTTTTTTGGTGACTATTTTAGAAACCAAGTGGTACGGAGGTTCTGCAACAACAGAATGAAAAGCCAAAAACTGGAATATACCGGTTAACAGAAACCTTGATTCCAGTTGTATATTTATCATGGTTTTGATTTGTAATTTCCCAATAGTATTGTCCATCTATGTGTTCCAGTATTGGCCTGAACTGTGCGCTGGGGGCAACAGAGATGAGGCCATTCATTGAGGCCATAGGAAAAAGCACCGAAGCTCTCATCATCTGTTATCCCAATGCAGGTAAACCCACACTGAGTCTGCAGATTTGCATCCACAGCTTTAACGAAGCACTGGCCTGGCACAGCTTGTTTGTTGACGTCTTGCAATAAAGCATCAGGGCCTTAAATCCAACTTTACATCCAGATATATTTTCCATTTATGCTTGAAATTAGAGCTTGCCTCTGGCCAAATGCTCGTAAATCTTTGTAGTGACTGGTGAGTCTGTAGCCATCTTATCTTCAATCACTGTGTTAACTTTTCAGATTTTAAATTTGCTATTGTGGCTCGTTGATGGGAAAAGTTTTATGCCTTAAAATAGAAGCTTTGCTTGGATATTATAGAGCAGTGGTTCTCAACCTGGGGTCCGGGGACCACCAGGGGTCCTTGAGGGGGTTCCAGGGGGTCCCCAGCAAACTGATGAATTGTTAAACTTTACCATTATTTAATTAGCAAGAAATTAACACGATTAGAGGATGTAGAAGAATGGCTGTTTTGTTCATATTTTCACTGTCATCTCGCCACCTACAACACAGATAGTTATGGAATTCTGGACAAAATCATATCTAACAATAAAAATATTCTCAGATTTGGGTCAGAGAGACAAAATCATCAAATGGGGGTCCATGGCTCTACTGTGGACTAAATTACGGTCCTTGATATGAAAAAGGTTGAGAATCACTGCTCTATAACATTGGTTCTCAACCTTTTTGGCTTAAAACGAAGCAATGTCTACTCGCAATCCCAGACACAAGCATGTAGAGTTTTAACCAAGGAATGATTTTCCCTTTTCAGGTTGTTTCATTTGATTCATTATCAGAGGAGGCACAGAGGCTAAAAACAATTCAGTATTTTACAAGAAAAAAAGCAAAAGTTAAGGAAAAATCAGAAAAAATAGACATGATAAAACATTTGTATAGTAGAAATATGTTTTTTTCCTATTCCATAAATCACCCTGCGACCCCCCCCAAAATTATCTTGCGACCCACTGGGGGGTCCCGACCCCCAGGTTGAGAACCACCGTTATAGAGGATTCAGTGCGGGCACGTGTTCGGGGCCTGGTCAAGACAACAGCATCACTGGCTATGTTTACATGCAGGGAGAATTCCTTTCTCAATTGGTTAGTCCAGTATTCTGGTTTTTGGTCAATGCATGTAAATGTCATAACTGAGTTAGAAAAACCCAGTAAGCTCATACTCATGAGCAGTGTGGTTAAGACGCCTGGCCTACTCTCATATTAAATTGATTACTGGAGACATGGAGACCTTACTGCTTTAACTTTTGGCTATTACTGTCTATGAATCTCAGTTGCAGAGCATTATGGGTACATTTTGAGGGGAAAGTCAAAGAGGGAGGGGTGAATATTCTGTAAACTGGTTTATTCATGGAAACAGGGAGACTCAATCACAGGTTGTGAAAGGTTTAAATTAACCTTAATAAGACCTTAACCAGAGTATGACCAGTAGCCGGGTTGCTCCCTGCATGTATACGTAGCCAAGGACAAACAAAAAGTTGCACACAAACAACATAGAACGTTTAACATGAGCAAATATAAAATCAAAATCACATAAAAGGTAAGAGATAGACAAGTCCCTGATTCTGCCTCCAGATCCTTCACAATCACTTTAAAATTTCAGTTTTAAATTATTACGCTGTTATTTCCAAGCAGCTGTAGTATGTAAAGCCCACCTGCCTAATTCAGGTTCATCATTTGTCAGCATTTGCAAAAAATAACTGTCTAATTATCCTCCCTCTCATTCTCTTTTTGTCTTAGGTCTTCCTAACACATTTGGAGGGTATGATGAGACCCCAGAAGTAACAGCCACAAATTTAAAGGTTTTTATGGACATTAATGTTGGACTAGATGTCATATCTGTGCTGTCAGATAAAAATATCCAAAAAGTTGCTTTTCCAGGAATTGGTATTAAGATGTATTAACTTCTGATTGATGGCCATGCAGCTGAGAAAATGTACAATAGATTTTGAAGGGATTTGATGGGCCCTAGGGTCATGCAACTTACAGCCCACAAATCACCATATAATCTTTCAATTCAAGTATGAAAATCACTGGAATTGGAGTTACCAGGTTTACACCCAACTGCAGTGGAGTGTTGTACATACCTTGTATCATGTGTAGCCACTGTTGATGGGTGTACCAGGTAATTTCAACATCACAGAAACTGTAACCTCGACAGAACCAAAGGTTTTCATTTCGATGTAGTAGTCAGTAGTTTGCTGCTAGCAGCTATAATCCTATTTGTTTTTATCTCCATCTGTAGGAGTTTGCTATGGACGGGCTGGTGAATATTGTGGGCGGCTGTTGTGGGACTACTCCAGGACACATCAGGTCAATATTGTTATTACCGTATTATTGTTAGTAGTGGTAGTGGTAGTAGTAGCAGTAGTGATAGTAGGAGTGGTGGAGGTACTACTACTAGTAGCAGCAGTTGTCGTAGTAGCAGTAGTAGTAATGGCGGTAGTAGAAGTGGTAGCATTAGATCAGATTAGATCAGATTCAACTTTATTGTCATTGCTAAGTAAGTACTAAGACAACAAAATGCAGTTTAGCATCTAACCAGAAGTGCAAAGAAGCGGTAAAAGTGCAGTGCAATGTAATGTGCATATGTATAATATATAAATAGAATAAGCTATAAGGGTAGAAAGAATGTGCTAAGATATATACAGTATGAACAGTATTAACAGTATCAACAGTATGAAGAGTGGATATGAGTATGCAAGATATATGAATATGCAAGATGTATATAATAATATATATAGTATATGCAGTATGGTTTATATACAGTATGAACAGTATTAACAGAATGAACAGAGTGGTATGAATACACTAAGTATATAAATAGAATAAACTGTAAGGGGTAGTATGAGTGTGCTAAGATAAATAACAGTATAAATAACAGATAAATAACAGATAAAATAACAGTATGAACAGTAGTAACAGTAGTAGTATTAGCAGTGTTCTTCCAAATTGTCTTGTTTGATATAGTATACTGTTTAGGAGATGTTTCTACACAAGTGTAAGTGGCTCTATTTTACATCAGTTTTGTCACATTCCCTGCTCAGATTGCGCAGATGCTCAGATGACATTACATTAAAATGTAATGTCAATTTTGAGTAAGGTCACTCATACAATCAGAACATATTTACCATCTTTTAGTCTCTCACTGTCATTCTTGTACACAGTTGAACACGTTTCTAAATCTTTCTCCCTCCCTCCCTCCTTCCCTCTACATCCAGAGCCATATCTGAAGCAGTCAAACACTGCAAGCCAAGGGCGCCCACTGCTGACATTTATCAAGACTACATGCTGCTCTCAGGTATCAAAACCTCTTTTGTTACCTTTCTTGTTACCAATAAGTGTTTTTTATTTAAATATTGGGCAGTGAACGTACTGTAAGTAGCCATGAATTGGGAAAATTAAAAAAAAGATGTTGGAAATTCATAGCTCTAACTAAAGTATAAAAATCAAGGTCCAGGCACAGCTGTTCACTGTACATAAAAATATCCTTTGTTTTTAGAGTTTGTTCATGTATTTTTGTCATTTTTTGTCATTTTCACATAAAACAGTGGTGCTGAACACACCCTGCCCTGCCACAGGAGAGTCCCTTTCTTTTCCAGACTCCTGCTTCTCCAAAATGCCCATGAATGGTGCTTAGGATCTAAGATGTCTCCCTGGTTTCTAGGTTTGGAGCCGTTCAGGATCGGCCCCTACACCAACTTTGTGAACATCGGCGAGCGCTGCAATGTGGCTGGGTCACGCAAGTTTGCTAAGCTGATCATGGCAGGAAACTATGAGGTGAGACTGTTTGATTTTTTACTTTTTCTCACAGATTGCAGCCAAATCCTGGGTAGAGGTGGGAGTCTAGGTTGCATAACCCTTTATTTACCATGTGCTTTCCTCTTTCCTCTCCAGGAGGCACTGAGTATAGCTAAGACCCAAGTGGAGATGGGAGCCCAGGTACTGGACATAAACATGGATGAGGGGATGCTGGAGGGGCCAGCAGCCATGGCCCGATTCTGTAACTTCATTGGCACTGAGCCAGACATTGCACGGGTAGGAGATTAAGCCTATTAAAATATATATATATATTTTTTTTGCCATTTTTGCTATAGTAGAGAGAGACAGGAAAGATGGGTGAGAGAAGGGATTGATATGTGATATAGTTTGGTTGTCAGGCTACACTCAAACCCAGGAAGTCGTTGGTACATGGCATGCATCTTAGGCAAACTGAGCTGCAAAGCTATTGTGAGGGAACGCAAAGCGATTGTGAGGGAACGCAAAGCGATTGTGAGGGAACGCAAAGCGATTGTGAGGGAACGCAAAACTATTTTGAGGGAATGCAAAGCGATTGTGAGGGAACGCAAAACTATTGTGAGGGAACGCAAAATGATTGTGAGGGAACGCAAAGCGATTGTGAGGGAACGCAAAACTATTGTGAGGGAACGCAAAATGATTGCGAGGGAACGCAAAGCGATTGTGAGGGAACGCAAAACTATTGTGAGGGAACGCAAAATGATTGTGAGGGAACGCAAAGCGATTGTGAGGGAACGCAAAGCTATTGAGGGAACGCAAAACTATTGAGGGAACGCAAAACTATTGAGGGAACGCAAAACTATTGAGGGAACGCAAAACTATTGTGAGGGAACGCAAAACGATTGTGAGGGAACGCAAAACGATTGTGAGGGAACGCAAAGCGATTGTGAGGGAACGCAAAACTATTGAGGGAACGCAAAACGATTGTGAGGGAACGCAAAACGATTGTGAGGGAACGCAAAGCGATTGTGAGGGAACGCAAAACTATTGTGAGGGAACGCAAAACTATTGTGAGGGAACGCAAAACTATTGTGAGGGAACGCAAAACTATTGTGAGGGAATGCAAAGCGATTGTGAGGGAACGCAAAACTATTGTGAGGGAACGCAAAACTATTGTGAGGGAATGCAAAGCGATTGTGAGGGAACGCAAAACTATTGTGAGGGAACGCAAAACTATTGAGGGAACGCAAAACTATTGAGGGAACGCAAAACTATTGTGAGGGAATGCAAAGCTATTGAGGGAACGCAAAGCTATTGAGGGAATGCAAAGCTATTGAGGGAACGCAAAGCTATTGAGGGAACGCAAAGCTATTGAGGGAATGCAAAACTATTGAGGGAACACAAAGCTATTGAGGGAATGCAAAACTATTGAGGGAACACAAAGCTATTGAGGGAACTCAAAACTATTGAGGGAACGCAAAACTATTGAGGGAACTCAAAACTATTGTGAGGGAACGCAAAACTATTGAGGGAACGCAAAACTATTGAGGGAACTCAAAACTATTGAGGGAACGCAAAACTATTGAGGGAACGCAAAACAACTGTGAGGGAACACAAAACTATTTTGAGGGAATGCAAAACGATTTTGAAGGAACGCAAAACAATTGTGAGGGAACGCAAAACTATTTTGAGGGAACACAAAACTATTCCATTTTTTGTATTCCCCCCCAAATTTTTTTTGGCCCCACTATGACCCCTCAGGGCGTCCATAGCATTGGCCATCACCTAAATGAAAATGAAATGTGGTTTCATTTCATTTTCATATAATTTTCTCCTCCATAGGTTCCTTTGTGTATCGACTCCTCAAACTTCTCAGTGATCGAGGCGGGGCTGAAGTGCTGTCAGGGGAAATGTATCGTGAACAGCATCAGTCTGAAGGAAGGAGAGGAGGAGTTCCTGACCAGAGCTGCCACCGTGAGGCGCTACGGTGCCGCCGTGGTGGTCATGGCCTTCGACGAGGAGGGGCAGGTCAGGAGGCGAACACACAACACCCACACACACACACACACACACACACACACACACACACTCTGACCGGTTTGCTGTCGCCTCCCCTCCAGGCCACAGATGCGGAGCGTAAAGTCCAGATCTGTACTCGAGCTTACAAGCTGCTGGTCAACAATGTGGGATTTGACCCCAATGACATCATCTTCGACCCCAACATCCTCACCATCGGCACGGGCATGGAGGAACACAATGACTACGCCATCAACTTCATCAGGGCCACCAAGGTTATCAAGGTAGCATACACCAGTGGTGGAAGAAGTGCTGTGATCCTTTACTTAAGTAAAAGTACCAATACAGCAATGCAAAAATACTCCATGATACTCCAATGATCCACAGGAAGAGCCAGTCTTACATTTGTGTGTGTGTGCATGCGTGTGTGTGTGTGTGTGTGTGTGTGTGTGTGTAGGAGACGTTACCAGGAGCCAGGGTGAGCGGAGGTCTGTCCAACCTGTCCTTCTCCTTCAGAGGGATGGAGGTCATCAGAGAAGCCATGCATGGAGCGTTTCTATACCACGCCATCAAGGTACACACACGCACACATATACTAACACACACACACACACACAAAAGTACACTTTGCTTTGTAGCTCTGGGGCTTAAGGCAGGCAACACTACCAGGGTTATGGGTTCCATTTCCACTGGGGCCACCCCTAAAAAATGGTTGAACTCATGATACTGCAAGATGCTTTAGATAAACGCATCTGCCCAATTTTACAGGCCTAAATGTATGTATGTATGTATGTATACATCTATATATATATATACTGCAAATTCTCTATAATATACTGTATATGTATATACTGTATGTGTATAAATATACATCTATATATGTTTTTTGTTTTTTATTTATGTATTTTTTGCCTGGAAGGTTAGGACATATGGTGCATAGAGGATAGACAAGGTCCCCACGGGTCCTTGAAATCCTTGAAAGTTTGTGAATTTGAGAAAATAAAATCAAAGCCTTGAAAGTTTTTGAAAATAGACATAAATAGACATGGGTCATTGAAAGTGCTTAAATTTATATATTTGTGTTAGAGAAGGCAAGAGACCACATAGTCTGCCATCACTAACACAGCACAGTTGAGAAGTGTTCACACATTCAAGCCTCTCTCTCTTTTTAATTGTTGTCTGTGAGCTTCTGTAAAGCCTGCTAGTTCTCATTATAAAAATTCTCAGTGTTGTAACGGTAATTAACCTTGATCCGTGTCTCAGACTATGCTGTGTTGGGTCATTGAATTTGAGGGAATTGGGCCTGGAAAGTCCTTGAAAAGTCCTTGAATTTGATGTTTATGAAGGTGTGGAAACCCTGGATAGAGGCAGCTTGCCTTTCTTCACATATATTCACATATATTCGTACCAGAGTGGTATGGATATGGGAATAGTAAAGACACGGAGCCTGCTGGTGTACAACACTGGTCACATTTCCATGTATGGAGAATTCCCTTTTACTCAAGTATAACTGGGTTAGATTGACCTAAGCTCAAACTCTGGTTATGAGAAACCTGGTTAAGATGCCTGGCTTACTCCCATATTGCTGTGGCATGGAGACATCTTTCTAATTTCACTTGAGTACTTATATTACCACTAAATGGATCAGCATTTACTTCCCTTCTATTAGAAGCTACTATTGCTCATACAAAGAGGGTGGGGGGGAAATTCTGTTAACTGGATTATTCATGGAAACGGAGACTCGAGGGTATCATACCAGTTTTTTTTTTTTCAATTCTCATTAATTCAAACTTTAATAATGAAATTAATTCAAAAATTACACTAAAGCAAGTCTCTAAAAGTGTGTTTTAAGAAGTGATTTACAGGATGATATTGAATTAGCAGCCTGGTATCAAAGGTTCATGTTAACAGCTTAACCTGAATAAAGTCTTAACCAGAGCATGACCAGTAGCTGGGTTACTCTGGGAAACAGAGCCAGTGACACACACTGCACACACTCTCTCTCTCTCTCTCTCTCTCTCTCTCTCTCTCTCTCTCTCTCGTCCTAGAATGTATGGATGTGTTCTTTGTGGATACAGGAAGCCTGCCTGTGTATGATCACATGACAAACACACACACACTCATATTAGCTCTCTCCCCTCCCTGTCCCAGGACGGAATGGATATGGGAATAGTGAATGCGGGGAACCTGCCGGTGTACGACGGCATCGATAAAGAGCTGCTGCTACTGTGTGAGAACCTGATCTGGAACAGAGACGCTGATGCTACCGAGAAACTACTGGCCTACGCACAGGTACACACACACACACACACACACACACACACACACACACACACACACACACACACTGCTGTAAAGTACTTGATAGACCCTCCAGGATTCTGTGATTGCGCGATCGCAGAATTTACCACGGAAAATAGGTCCACCCGCGGAATATGTGTATAACATTCACTCTCGAAAACATGAATTTTTCAAAATGACCACTAGATATCACTAGGGTATAGGCCCTTTTCACATCGTCATGGTAACAGCTTCCGAATTGAGAAACAGGTGCATTACAGCTTCCTGTTGCCAGCTCTGGCCTTCACTAAACCGCTCCACAACAAAGACTCTTTTTATTGACTCCTGGATCTACTCTAGAGAAAAGGCTACAAGTTCGATTATGAAGGTGAGTTTTAGTTTCAGTTTCTCCTTGTCAGCTGTCATCTCTTGGCAGTCATCACTGCCTTTGTATAATGTTACATTATGGGGCTCGTTCATAAAACCTACCGGCAGGTTTAGCGTGACGTTAGGGGCAGATACCATTATGACAGTATCATGACACTCTGCTCCATCAGATCAAGTGAAGAGGCATCACTCTGCTCACAATATAAATGTATTTATTTTTTCTACACTATTAATATCATTCCATTGTCATTTTGCCCACAAAGTCCTGCATCAGATTGTAAGCCATTATATTTTTTACAATCTGCCTTTGCGGGGCAAAACGTCAGTAGAATGGTTTTAATATTGCAGAACATGTAATCACAAGAAGTGACACCTCTTCACTTGATCTATGCAGCTTTGTTTTGCTGCAGTTTGACTCACCATGTGTGAGTGGAGCGCTGCCTTCAGTCTGTAGGATGCTGTCTGCTTAAATGAAGCCCTATCAAGTCTATGGTGCACTTTTTTCATACGGAGATACTCTCTTCATTCAACTAAGGCGTACCAAGAGGTGGCGGTACGGAATAACAAGTAAGGGTGCTCATGTGGACAAAAATCAGAAGTGCCGGTACTCAGTACCGGTGAGTACCGGCCCATTTCAGGCACTGCCGTCATGGTGTTTTCTCATTCATAAACGTGAAATACCAGGACGTTATTTGCGTTACCATTCTCCCCGCACTTCCACCCCTTTTGATCATTTACATATTGTGAAAGCGATTCATAAAAGCACCATCTGATTTGATTCAGTTTATCGTGATGAAGAGAAGATGACGGTACGCATGTCCCATAAACTTTTTAGCAGCTGCTGGAGTGAAGCAGAGCTGAAGTATTTAAGAAAGAGAACGCTGCACACTGCTGCCACTGCTCCCACGTATTTATTTTACAGGGGTTCATTTTTTCATTCCATCTTGTTAATGTTTACACATGTAGAGGTTCAACCCTCTAATTTTTCAAGAGTTCCAGTTGAATACATGTACAGTAGGAGTTTAGGTCATTTTATGAATTTATTACAGATCCCTTTTAACTGGATTGATGAATAAATATATATTTTTCAGAATAATTGATCATTTTTAGCTGTTTTTCCTAACGTCCGCGGAATATCAACAACAAGGATTTAACATTTATTTATTAATATTTATAACATTCAACCATTGTAAATTTGTAAATGTGTAAATTTTATTTAACTAGTGCCTTTTATTTTGAAGTTGTACTTGCAAAGTCTTTCGTAACATTATGCTGCTATTACTGCTTTTACTACTGCTTTTATTTATTTGTTTTATTTTAACTACACCGAGAGAAGCCAGGCGAACTTTCATTGTACCTGAGTATAATGATAATAAAGATCATTCTATTCTTTTCATCCTATTCTATTCCATTCTATTCTATATTGCAGAATAATGATTTCTAATCGCGGAATTTGAGATTTTTTTTCCCGCGGAATCCTGGAGGGACTGACTCGATGTGTTAATGTGTGTAACAGTAGAGGACACTGACTCCTCTCCTCTACTGTTGAAACAGAACAATGCAAAAGGAGGGAAGAAGGTGGTCCAGACAGACGAGTGGAGAGAGCGATGTGTGGAGGAGAGGTTGGAGTACGCTCTCATCAAGGTGAGATGACCGCAACACTCAACAAGCAACAAATAGTCATGGGATACGACAAAGTATAGAATCTAAATAAGAGTAGAGCAAGTGGGGGTAATATAAACCAGTGGTTCTCAACGTGGGGTCCGGGGACCACCAGGGGTCCTTGAGGGGGTTCCAGGGGGTCCCCAGCAAATTAATACTTGTTTTATGCTTTTTATATCTAGGATCGTTTTTTATTATTTTCAGTGTATTTTATACTTGTACTTGTATTATGCTTTTTATTCTAGGATTGTTCTTTATTATTTTTAATTTATTTTATTATTATACCTGTTTTATATTTCTTATACTTGTTTTATGCTTTTTATACCTTAGGATTGTTTTTATCTTTATATATTGATTTTTATTCTTTCTCTTGTAAAGCTCTTTGAGCTGCATTTTATGATATGAAAGGTGCTATATAAATAAAGTTTATTATTATTATTATTATTATTATAAATTGTTAAACTTCAGCATTATTTTTTATTTACAACAAGTTAACACAGTTGGAGAATGTAGAAGAATGAATGTTTTGATCATAGTTTCTCTGTTATCTCTCTACCTACAATAGAGATAGTCATGGAATTCTGGGCAAAATCATATCTAACAATAAAAATATTCTCAGATGTGGGATCCGAGAGACAAAATCTGATCAAATGGGGGTCCGTGGCCCTAATGTGAACTAAATTAGGGGTCCGTGATATGAAAAAGGTTGAGAATCACTGATATAAACTACCTACCTTCTTTCATATGTGTTCATATTTCTTCTGCCCAATACTCTTCTTGTTGGGGTGTGTGTGTGTGTGTGTGTGTGTGTGTGTGTGTGTGTGTGTGTGCAGGGCATAGAGAAGTATGTGGTGGAGGATACAGAAGAGTGTCGGTCCCAGGCCGACCGGTATCCTCGGCCCCTCCGCATCATCGAGGGCCCGCTGATGAACGGCATGAAGATGGTGGGAGATCTGTTTGGAGCTGGGAAGATGTTCCTGCCACAGGTACAACGCCACTGTTTCCAGCTAATGGGACCGGATCGCACTAAATATAGATGTTTATTATATGTTACATTTAATATATGTAAATATATGAAATGCTGTGGTGTTTTTGCACTGCTCATCTCAGAGATCACATCAATCAAACAGTGTGGGCAGTACTGTGATGTCTTTTTCCTTGTTGGTGAATTTTGAGGTTCTATAGGTGGCTGCAGCTCTTTTCTTTGTCTGTTCAGCCATGGTGGCTGTCGTTGCTCATGCTAACTACCCAGCTCTTCTTCTATTTATTCCAAACAAACCGGAACTGTAAAACGCATCACTTCCTGTGTACCGGAGGATTTTTCCAGGGAAAGAGCTACCAGACACCGGATGTTTGAAACAACTATAAAAGCATTGAATTAACTGGCTATAGGTTGAATCACTGTAGCAGAAAGTAGCATTTATTTATATGAAGATGTTGCAGATATATATATTTTTTTGCTGAGTTATATGTTCTTTACACCAAGGGGTGTTATCAATGACACTGTGATTAGTCATCCTGTCAACCTATCAACAACAGTCAATTTCCCTCTCTTTTAACATGATAAACAATTGTTTCAAACCACAAGTGTTTGTTATAGGTACACTCCTTGTACTCACAAAGCACAAAGAGCACAATTTGGAGCACAAAGAATGTACCTCTAACATACACTTATGGATTTAAACTATTCAAATGTTAAAAGAGAGGAAATTGTATGTTGTTGATAGGATGCCTAATCCCACTATCATTGGTGATACCTGTTGGTGTAAAGAACGTATATAACCCTGATGAAAGCAATGCGCTGAAACGTTGGGCATTTTTTCAGCATAATCCTGTTAGAATAAATATTCAAGAATTGCAAAGACTATGCGGCCTTCATCTATAATCCTGTATGTTAACCTTGTTGGTCACCTCGGGTAATAGTGCTTCTCTTTTGGACTACTATATTAAAATATATATTTCTGTATTTAAGTCATTGTCCCTCTCCATTGGTTGGTTTGGTCTTCCATCAGACACAACGTGTCAGACACCACTGTTCAGATTTGGATGAAACTTGAAAAAAATGATGCCTCTCACCATTGTGCCTGCATTTAAAAAAAAAATGCACTGATTGGCCCAAGGGGGGCGCTACAATTATGGTCCTTGTGTGTGTGTATAGGTGATCAAGTCAGCTCGTGTGATGAAGAAGGCGGTGGGCTATCTGATTCCCTTCATGGAGAAGGAGAGGGAGGAGATGATGGCGGCTTCCGGGGAAACTGAAGAGATGGTTAGTCTGGACTACACATGGACTCATTAGTGTGCTTGCTGAAGGTGTCCACACTATATGCAGTCACTCACAGTGTTTCATACAGGTTGACTATTTACTTGGGGCGGTGGTTGTTGGCGGGGAGGGGTGGGGGTGTAACTAGGGCTGGGCAATATATCGATATTATATCAATATCGTGATATGAGCCTAGATATGGTCTTAGATTTTGGATATTGTAATATCGTGATATGGCATAAGTGTCTTTTCCTGGTTTTAAAGGCTGCATTACAGTAAAGTGATGTCATTTTCTGAACTTACTAGACTGTTCTAGCTGTTCTGTTATTTGCCTTTACCCACTTAGTCATTATATCCACATTACTGATGATTATTTATCAAAAATCTCATTGTGTAAATATTTTGTGAAAGCACCGATAGTCATCCCTACAATATTGTCGCAATATCGGTATCGAGGTATTTGGTCAAAAATATTGTGATATTTGATTTTGTCCATATCGCCCAGCCCTAGGTGTAACCTAATTTCAATATATCACGGCCTGTCATGGGTTATAGATTGTAATACTTGGACCCGCAGAGAATATTGGCTCCCAGGTCAGTTGAAATGGCGAGTTCCCATTGTCAGCCTCTTGCTGCTAACAAGCAGTTCAAACAGGGCATGTCAACCAAACGTATGAAAATGAGAAAAGCTGACATTGTGGCACTGAATGTCTAATCAGATGGTGCTTATTGAGAACACTGCAAGAAAGCAGCATCAAGACAAACCGAAACATACAGCAATGTACAAAAGCAAAATGCAACCTCTCTTCCTCCACCTGTTCCTAATCTTTCTCCTCCTCTTCTTCCTCCTCCACTTCCTCTTCCTCTGATGTTCACTCCCTTTGTCTCCAGGATCCCTATCAGGGCACCATCATTCTGGCCACGGTGAAGGGAGACGTCCATGATATTGGCAAGAACATTGTCGGTGTAGTGCTGGGCTGCAACAACTTCAGGTAAACTGGTACTGCTTAGTTCTTGCTGGGCACCATGCTCTTTTCCATCCACACCCTGCCCAGTTCAATCACACCCTGCCCAGTTCATCCACACCCTGCCCAGTTCATCCACACCCTGCCCAGTTCATCCACACCCTGCCCAGGTCATCCACACCCTGCCCAGTTCATCCACACCCTGTCCAGTACAACCATAGTCTTCTGCTGATCACCGCTTCACCACTGGGGTTTTTTTTTCCGTTTATTTTAGGCCTATTGTTTATGTTCCAATTTTTGCTTGTAAAAGTTATGTGATCTGAAATAAATGCAATACTATTTTTTAAAGAATAATAATAATTATTATAACTGTATAGCCTATTTTCTTCACGCCATGTGTTCAAAAGATTCCACTCACAGCTGCACAGTTAACGTTCCGATCGGAGAACGTGCCCCCCCCCCCCCCCAGAACGTGCTTTGCAACTGTTGGCTACGGAAAGTTTTCGCTTCAAAATTAGGCTAAAAACGTGGATCTTGTAGCGAAACCCAACCTTACTTCTCCTGTTTGGGAACATTTAGGCTTTGAGCCCGATGAAGAAGAAGAAGAAGAAGCCGCATTTGCAGCAAGGAAATCAACGTCATGCGAGGAAACACGACAAATCTAGCATCGCATCTTAGGACCACTCATCGCCCGTTATTACGATGCAATGAAAGGCACCCCGTCTACCTCGGGACGTCCCGGCTCTGCACTACGTCAGTTAGGAGTCTCCGAGGCATTTGCCAGAGTGACTAAATACAACCGGGATCGTAGGCAAGCACTTACAACAACTGTAACACTGTTCAGAGGTTTAAATATTTTTTTTTTATGGCGGTTACCACAACGGTTTGAATGGCTTCGCTAATTTGTGCGGTAAGGGAAAAAATCAATACCGCGGCAGCTCTATCCTTGATATTCTTAGATTGGCGCTTGTGGACTGCCCTCTTCAATTCAGACCACAGGTTTTCAATTGGGTTCAAGTCCGGAGACCGAGATGGCCGTAGCAAAACATTGATTTTCTGTTCCCGCAACCGTTTCTGTTGATTTTGATTTATGCTCGGGGTCATAGTCTTGTTGAAAGGCCTGTCTACGGCCAAGTCTCATATTTATACCCCAGGGAAACAGGAAACGGTGAAAGGCAGCAATACAGTTTCTGGAGACTCAATAAAAAAAAATTTGATTTTCATCACAGACACCACTTTGGATTTATTTTGAATATTCTTTAGGGGTGACACTGATTTTGACCCCTGTGTTTTAGCAAAAGTTTTTATTTTTATTAGCGTATTAGCATTAAAGTAAAGTAAGTAGTTTCCCCAAATGTTTGAGCAGAACATTTGAATCATTATGTGTATTGTTTATTTTTATAATTTTTGCTCGTTTTCATGAAGGGTGGCAATAATTCTGGAGTTCACTGTACAATGATGAGAACGCATGCTCCGCCATTTATCATCCAGCCACCAAGATTCTGGGCTGCCAAAAATAATCATGCAATGTCCATGGATGAGTCATTCTCAACACCCGAACTGCATGGCAGTGATATCCAGTTTTGCATTTTTGTGAATCCGGTCCTCCATGAGTGCGACTAACGGAGACAAAACAATGAGTGTTGAGTTCTCCCTCCGTGCTTTTTTTTCTTCACCACCGATGGAGCTAGCCATATCCGATAGGAAGAAGAGCAAAAACATCTTCTCTGACAAAAGGATTGGATTGTCCGGACCTGCCTTATTCCTAGCCTTCTATCATGGAGGGAGGCCAGACATTTCGCAGTGTGATCAGCTCTTCTGGCTTGCAAGGCTAACTGGGAGCCGTTCCACTGGAGCAGTTCAGGGTTAAATGCCTTGCTCATGGGCACTTTGGCAGTAGTTATTAAATGAACGGTCTATAGGGGATGTGACCTGCTCACCTTAGGTTTTAAGGGCGTTTTCACCCCTGCGCTTTTAGTTCGGTTAAATCGGACTCTGGTTGGTTTTCCCCCTTGGTGCGATTCGTTTGGTCAGGTGTGAACACAGTAATCGCACTCGGGTGCGGACCAAAACAACCGCACCGAGACCCTTTAGAGGAGGCGGTCTCGGTCCGGTCCTGAACGAACTCTGGAGCGGTTCGCTTGTGGTGGGAACGTGATCCGACCTCCATCCGACCCAACTACCAGGTGTGCTCAATTTACTCCACAAGTTTGAGCTAAACGGCTCCTGTAGCCCGGTAGCAGGTACAGCAGGTAGAGCAGGTATAGCATTTTCAAGACGTTTCCTTCGGCATTCTGCTGGTACAGTTTTGCCTGATATATTGCCCAGGTAATTGCTCCATGTTGCATAGCAATGTGCACTAGTCCAGAACACAGGACCTTCTTCCTGTATTTACTTTCCTGCTCCCGCCCCAGACACATCTGACCAATAAGCGGAGTGAACGTTCTCACCTGGTTTGTAGTGATGCATTTTGGTTCGCTTGGATTTTTCTCCGTGTGGAAAGAAACCGAACCAAAGGGAAAACGCTACAAGTTTACAAACTCATCAACTGATTCGGACCAGAGCAAACCAACTATAGGTGTGAAAACGCCCTAAGATACCCTGCACATGTGCGCAGCAGTGTGTGAGTGTTAGCCAGGCAGTATGTGGGTCTATCCTTTAATGCTGTAGTGATGTGTGCACATGCAGGGACGTGTCTGTGCCACGCTTCTGTTGTGTTTAGTTGTGTGTGTCTGTAGTGTGTGTGTGTTTTCCAGTAGGATTCAGCCTGTCTCTACTCTTTCAGAGTGATCGACCTGGGTGTGATGATTCCCTGCGATCACATCCTCAGAGAAGCCATCCGACACAAAGCAGGTAGCTTCAAAATCTTCTGTATAATACTTACAAAAACTCCTCCAAATATTGACCGTCTTCATATTATCAATTATCATATTATCAAAAGTATTTGGGGTGAAGACAACAAAATATTGTGATGAATACAAAATAAGCAAAGATAAGAAAATATGTAGCTGCAAGCAGCCATTAGCACTGTCCAAGGCCATAGTGCATATGATTTAACAGTGAGAATATAAGCTTGATTCATCATTTTGGAAAAGTTCTACACCTTCTGCATCAGACAGATGGTGAACGTGCAATTTTACATTTTGGCCATTCTCTTCTCTCAGACCATTTGAATTACTCATTGCTGAAAAGGTGTTATGAGATTTTCACCAAATACTACAAAAAGAAAGTTGCCAACCCCAGCTTTAATTCCCAGATATTCAAGCAATCAGACTTCATATAAATGATTGTAAAGATCTAAAAGTGTGTCAGAGATTTGGTTGCACTGTAGCTTTACCAGAAGGCCAAAAATTGGCTATTTTTCAAATGGCAATATGTTAAACACAATTTCACCAGCAGGTACAGGACTCGCTAAAATGTTCTATCTTTCAGATGTAGAAGTTTTCCAAAATGATGAATCAAGCTTATAATTTTCACTGTCAAATCATTTGCCCCATAGGCTTGGACCCCACTAATTCCCTCTTGTGGCTACATGTAGTAGTAGTAGTAGTAGCAGCAGCAGCAATAGCAGCAGCAATAGCAGTAGTCATACTACTGGATGGTTATGGTCATGTGATGTTTTCCTGCAGATATCATTGGTCTGTCTGGTCTCATCACCCCCTCTCTGGATGAGATGATCTACGTGGCCAAAGAGATGGAGAGACTGGGAATGAAGACGCCACTGCTGATTGGGGGAGCCACCACATCTAAGTAAGACACACACACTCCTGAGACGATAATATATACAACAATACTTTAAGCCAAATAATCTGATGTGCTATGGTAACTCTGATAGTGAGCAAGGAGATAGTTAGCCATTTTATTTGGTTGCCCTGGTAACTCCTGTAGTAACGAGGGAGCTATTTAGTTTTTTTTTACTTTGGAGAAAACCTTTCAGACTATGAAAGCCTAGAGTGCTCTGTAGTGGGATATGGACACTTCAGTGCTGCTGACACTAGCTGCATTACCATCATAGTCATAATCCCAGTACAGAGTGCCCTCTTGGCTAGGACTGAACCAAGCAGTTTTTTGGAGGCCAATGTCGATGCCAGATTTAGTAACGGTGTGTTCGGCTGATCACCGATCCAGTCGTCAATTCAAAGGGCACAGCAAGCACGGCTAATTCTGATCCACGTCTGATTAAGTAGTTCATCTCTGCTCTTGGGTATTACTGCCATAACATGGTAGTTTGTTTTTGTGTGGTTTATGTTGTGCAGGACCCACACAGCAGTGAAGATCGCCCCTCGCTACACTTCTCCCGTTGTCCACGTCCTGGATGCCTCCAGGAGCGTGGTAGTGGTAAGAACACCTACCAGACCTCACTGGACCTTCTCTAGAGCAGTGGTTCTCCACGTGGGGTCCGGGGACCACCAGGGGTCCTTGAGCGGGTTCCAGGGGGTCCCCAGCAAACTGATGAATTGTTAAACTTCAGCAATATTTCATTTACAAGAAGTTAGGGGATGTAGAGGAATGACTATTTTGATCATAGTTTCACTATTATCTCTCTACAATAGAGATACTTATGGGATTCTGGACAAAATCATATCTAACAATAAAAATATTCTCAGATTTGGGTCCAACTGCTCTAGAGGCCTGCTTCCTGGGTTTAACAAATTCTACAAATCAACCCGCTGGGTTCTAGAAACCTGACTGTAAAGCAGGGATGGGCAACTATCTGCCATGGCGGGCCCAGAGTACGTGGTTCCAACCCAAGACTACATCAGGTGATTTCACTGACTTGTTCCTCCTCTCTGGTTGCAGGCGTGCCAGTCAGTGAAATCAGCTTCTGTAATCTTTGGTTGGAGTGAAAACCTAGATACACTTGGCCCACTGAGAGTGTGTGTGAAACACAAGGCACATACAGTAAATGCAGTTCAGTAGATTACATATTGGATCAAATGGCCATACAGATCCTGTCCATTAAGAATGTAGCAGGCTAGAAACCCAACTGTAAAGCTAAAACCACCACTACAAAAAATTATATGTGACTCTGTGTGTGTCTGTGTGTGAGTGTGTGAGTAAGTGGTGCTGTGTGAGATACCTGAAAATATTGGAAATCTTGGTTAGGGTTTCTCTTGGCACTAAAATGCCAGTAGAATGAGGGTGATCTTGTTGCTAAAATGGTTCTGAGAAAACCAGAAAACCAGACTGCTGTTCTTCATGCCATTTCTGTCTAATAGATACTACCAGGGGGAGGTACAATTGGTCAGTACTGATACTGAAATGGCACAGCACATTTAGGAGGTGGTTGGTGTTGCTTTTGGGCTGCAGGGTGTCCTAGTGTTTCGAGAGAGCATCCTTCAAACAGAGGAAATCAATATATTGAGCAACCTTTGAACAACACATTGAGCCTCCTTGAGCACCAAATTGAATTCCTACCAGCTCCAGGGGTACTGTTCTGTAGCTGACCCTGACCTCTGATCTGCCTGTGGAAGGGTTAGGGTTCCCACAATAGAGGAACACGTTATTGTTATTGATCAGTGGTGGAAGAAGTACTGAGATCTTTTACTTAAGTAAAAGTAGCAATACAACAATGTAAAGATACTCCATTACAAGTAAAAGTCCTGCATGAAAAATCTTACTTAAGTAAAAGTATTGGCAGCAAAATGTACTCATTATGCAAACTGTCCCCATTTAGAGAGTTATATTTTTCATAAATTATTGGAATATTAATACTGATTTATTGACATACATGTACATGCAATCAGCATTTTGAAGTTGTCAACGTGAAGCTAATCTTAACAATTTAGCTATACTTTTGGGTAGTCTAATCTATAACAATGCTATTTTATATTTATTTTATAAAGGTGATCAAATGTTTTAAATATAAAATATTGATCTGAAAAGTAACTCGTAACTATAGCTGTGAAATGAATGTAATGGAGTAAAAAGTACAATATTTCCCTCTAAAATATAGTGGAGTATAAGTACAAAGTAGCATAAAATGGAAATACTCAAGTAAAGTACAAGTACCTCAAAATTGTACTTAAGTACAGTATTTCCACCACTGTTATTGATGTTTTTATTGTTATTATAGTAGCACAATAGTAGCTACAATCTACTGAGCTGCTAGAGCAACACAGTATGTAAAGAGCATCGGAGGAATGAAAGATAGAGGAGGAAAGAGAGAGAAGAGTGATGGAGGGATGTAGGAACATCAAAATCCGTTGCCAGGCGTTATTTATAGAGAGTCATTAAGTCTGGTCATCTCCCAGCGTGGGGTGCTAATGAGCTGTGTATATGTATGTGTGTGTGTGTGTTTGTGTGTGTTCCTCTCTGTGGGTTGGAGTCACACCACAGTAGCTGCTGATGAGTCAGCCAGAGCACAACTGTTAACACTCTGCCTACAATGCCCTCAGAAAGTATTCAACCCCCTTGACTTTTTCCGCATTTTGTGGTGTTGGAGCATGAATTTAAAATGAATTGAGACTTTTTAGAATACCCCATCATGACAAAGTAATTTTGCAAATGTATTTAACCCCTTGTTCCCTGACTTTACCCTTAAATTTCCCCTTAAGCAGCTTCAAAGTAAAAAAAAAAAAAAATCCTAACTGTACAACAATGTCACATCCATATTCTGTATCTGCTCGTTCCAACTCTTTCTTGAAGCTCTAGCTGCTTATATTGAATGAAATATTCAAATACAAAACGCCATGTTTTTATGGCTGCACCATTACATCAAATGGAAAACATTTAGATGATTGTGCATCATTTTCTACACATTCCCCTGTAATTCAGCATGACTTATTTGGTGTCTTTGGAAAACTTATTATCTTGACTAGAATTTAAAATAAAGTTCTGTGGGTTTGAACAAAGCTTACCCTAACCCTAACCTGTGTTTGTAATGATGGACCCAGCGGCGGGGGCCATAGGGAAGAAGAGGTTAAAATGAAATACAGAAATATCCCATTGTGGTATCCCACAGTGGTTACAGCTTCAAACCTTCTTGGATACATCTGGGTCATCTTGGCACATCTGGATGTTTTGGATTTTCTCCCATTATTCCTTTCAGATTTGCTAAAGGTCAAGTTTAATGGGGAGCATCTCTGAACAGCTGTCTTCAAGTCATTTCACTGATTCAAAGGGATTCAGTTGGGCTTCGTCTGGGCCACCCAGTGACTTTCCCATTCATGTTGTGCAGCCATTCCAGTGTTGTATTCTAACACTGGAGCCATTGGGCATATGGCATTGCCATCAGGCGTCAGCCATCGAGTGAACACTCCCTGTGGCGCCTGATTGCATCCACCTTAGGGTGTCCAGCGTCAAGATTCGCCAAGACCCAATTCCCAGTGGCTGGCGCTAGTGTTCATTCCATTTTGTGAATGGGAAAAATGAACAAGCTATAGAAACACACAAGGTCCCCACGGGTCCTTGAAATCCTTGAAAGTTTGTGAATTTGAGGAAAAAAAATCAAAGCCTTGAAACTTTTTGAAACTTGACATAAATAGACATGGGTCATTGAAAGTGCTTGAATTTATATATTTTGTGCAAGAATAGAAATTGAAGTTCTTTTGATATTTTTTTTACGTAACCTTAGTAAATAGCACAGTTGAGAAGTGTTCACACATTCAAGCCTCTCTCTCTTTTTAATTGTTGTCTGTGAGCTTCCGTAAAGCCTGCTAGTTCTCATTATAAAAATTCTCAGTGTTGTAACAGTAATTAACCTTGATCCGTGTCTCAGACTATGCCGTGTTGGGTCATTGAATTTGAGGGAATTGGGCCTGGAAAGTCCTTGAAAAGTCCTTGAATTTGATGTTTAAGAAGGTGTGGGAACCCTGAATACATTGTTTCTAGTGGCCTACTATATAAGTATATAGCATACATGTAAGTCCTAAGAAATGTTTAAATTCAGATAGATGTTTCTGGTGATTTGGATCGTATAAAATGAATTAGATGTCTTCCCATATAATAGCCAAGTGCAATAAACATCTATAATTTTCAGGTTTAGTTGATATGGTATGACCTTTGAAAGATGTCTCAGTTGCCCCATTCATTCATAAGAACTCTATTTTTACTAACTGCGTAGCACCGTGGTTCTCAACGTGGGGTCCGGGGACCACCAGGGGTCCTTGAGGGATTTCCAGAGGGTCCCCAGCAAAATTATGAATTGTTAAACTTCAGCATTATTTCTTTTTCAAGAAGTTAACACAATTAGAGAATGTAGAATAAATGTAGACTATTTTGATCATAGTTTCACTGTTCTCTCCCTACCTACAATACAGATAGTCATGGAATTCTGGACAAAATCATATCTAACAATAAGAATATTCTCAGATTTGGGTCAAATGGGGGTCCGTGGGCCTAATGTGTACTACATTAGGGGTCCTTTATATGAAAAAGGATGAGAATCACTGGCTTAGCATACCAAAATTGAATTCAGTTATCTACCACTGTCATTCTGTCTGTACCAGTGCTCCCAGTTGCTGGATGAGGTGATGAGGGAGGAGTACTTTGAAGAGCTGACTGAGGAGTATGAGGACATCAGGCAGGACCACTACGACTCCCAGAAGGTATGGACGACCGGTACGGACATCTGGAATTAAAGGTGCCTCTTAGTTACATACTGTACCAGGGGGATACTTTGAAGAATTGACTAAAGGACACCCAGAGATCAAGCACTGAGGGAGAGCTGATGAATTGGAGTTGATCAATGGGTGCCTGGAAGGGACAAATGAAGGTATGGGTGCTTGTTAAGGATTTGGTATACTTCAAAAAGGTGATGGAAGCTTTTGAAGAGCAGCAACACTACAACTCACTCAAGGCCAGTAAAGAGATAGAGCCATGGGAGCTTTAGGGACACACATATGTAGGGCTGGGCGATAATTCAATATTATCGTTTATCGTCTTTCAGTGGAATCATATCGTGATGATATGAAGATATTATGATATCGTGACACACATTTCTAAATGTCTAAATTGATGATGACAAGCAAATTTTACTTAAAAACTCTCATAAAATGAGGTAGGAATATTACCTGAATATTTCTGTTTTGTTTGACATCACACCTAACATTACCATTCGGTTCAATGAGATGAACATTAATTTGATTATTTAACGTGATTTTGCATACATGAACCATATCGTGATATATATTGATATCGAGAAAAATCCTTATGATTATCATGATATTGATTTCAACAATTTTAATGGGTGTCATTGCATTTTCTTTTATGTTTGACTGATGATGGTAAACCACATGACTGAACACATCTCTTACTCTCTGTCTGGTCTCCCTCCTATCTCTACTCTCATTCCGCCATGCTTCCTTTCATCCTCTCCCTCTCTTTCTCCCTCCATCCCTTCCTTTCTCCTTCAGGATCGTCGATATCTGTCTCTCTCCCAGGCCAGAGAGAAGGGTCTACATATAGACTTCCTCTCAGTACCCCGGCCTGGTAAGGATGGATGGATGAATAGATGAATGAACGTGTAAATCATTACAGGAAAAATCCAGCCTCGACTACTCTTGCACTGTTAGATATCATAAATCTGTGATGCTCAGTGCATTCCAGGAGTTATTTTGTGATGAGGTGTTGTAATTTACTTTTTTGGGTATAGACACTTTCCCTCAACCTGTCTCATCGAATTCTACCTAAGTTAGTCATACCCTGCATTTCCCAGAATGCCTTTTGACAATATTTGTGATATATCAACTGAGATTATAGGAATTCCCTTCCCATTAGACCCAGAAATTTTGCCTCTTGGAGAATTGAACTGATAAAAGTGCAAATCTCAGAAACAACTTCAAAATTAGATTTTTACAGATAACTCTTGGTGTTGCCAGAAAATGTCTGGCAGTTATCCAGTTATTCATATAGGTATTCTATATGTGTATGTATGCATTTTGGTATGTGTATGTATGTATGTGTATGTGTATATACAGTACTGTGCAAAAGTCTTAGGCACCCTAGATTTTTTATATACATTTCTTAGAAGTCTTCGATGTTTATTTGTTTTCTGCATTAGTGTGTCAGTAGACTGCTGTTTATTTTAAATTTTTGATATTCAGAAACTCTTCATTTCATTAGTTTTGAAAGCATCTTCACTTTATGATATCTTTGACATATGCTTAAGACTTTTGCACAGTACTGTATATATTCAAGTCTTAGACACGTAAAAAAAATCTGTAAAGCGAAGATGCTTTCAAATATAATGAAATGAAAAGTTTCTAAATATAAATATAAATACATTTACTATAAAGAGCAGTCTACTGACACACTAATGCAGAAAACAAATAAACATCTAAGACAGAATTTATATAAAACATCTAGGACTTTTGCACAGTACTGTATATACAGTATATATAATCTTTTTTTTGTTTTGGATTTTTATTTTTATATTGGATATCAACAAAAATATTGGCTGTCGACTAGGGCTGAACGATTTTGAAAAAATATCTAATTACAATTATTTTGACTGATATTGCAATTGCGATATGATTTGCGATATTAGAGGGAATGATAATTTTTACATCATTATTCTCATTTTCATTGAAAAACGTATTCAAATGATTATGGTGTGGTTTTTGCAGGGATCTGTACCAAACAAAGATGTTTTCTTAAGTCTATAGAATATGATGTGTAGGCCAGGACATCTCTGCAGCACCACAATATTTACTTTAAAATGCTATTTTGACACATTTCACCTTTAACAAATATTGCGCCTCCTGCAATTTGAAAATTGCAGTAGGCCATATTGCGATTTCGATAAAATTTCGATTAATTGTTCAGCCCTACTATTGACAACTTTAATCCAAAATGATCTGCATCGGCCTTCAGAACCCATATCGGTCCAAACCAAGTGCATGTGTCTCTGTGTTTCAGTGCGGCCTCAGTTCCTGGGCACCCATGTGTTTGAGCGGTACGACCTGCCTGGCCTGGTGGACTACATCGACTGGAAACCTTTCTTTGACATCTGGCAGCTAAGGGGCAAATACCCCAACAGAGGTTACCCCAAGATCTTCAACGACAAGACTGTCGGTACGAGCTCACTGGCAGCATGTGTGTGTTCGGGGGCGGGGTAGGCTTGGGCCATATCCAAAATTTAATATCACGATATTGTCCCACTAAAATATCGCGATATACAATATTATCGTGTGCGTTTTTTGGGGGTTTTTTTGTTTTTTGGTGGGGCATTTTATTTAATAATAATAAGAATAATTATTACGAAATGCCTTGAAATTTGATCTTACTATTCAAGTATTGGAGGAAACAACGGCCAGTAGCTGTAATTTGCTCATTCCTGCCATTTTTCTATGATTGTAGAAAAGTAAACCCACCTGAATTAAAAGGACACATTTTTCACTTAAAGTATGATTTTTTTTTTTTTTTAATCCGATCACAAGTAGATTATAGGTTTATAAATTTAAAAGCTTGCACAATTGTGATCTAAGCCAGTGTTTCTCAACGTGGGGTCCGGGGACAACCAGGGGTCCTTGAGGGGGGTCCAGGGGGTCCCCAGCAAATTCGTTGTTAAACTTCAGCATTATTTAATTTACAAGAACTTAACACAATTAGAGAATGTAGAAGAATGACTGTTTTGATCATAGTTTCTCTGTGATCTCTCTGCCTACAATACAGACAGTCATGGAATTATGGACAAAATAATATCTAACAATAGAAATATTCTCATATTTGGATCCAAGAGACAAAATCTCATGGGGTCTGTGGCCCTAATGTGGACTAAATTAGGGATCTTTGATATGAAAATCTATGATCTAAGCAACACATGGTTATTGTCGATATCGTGGGAATATCGCGATATTCCCGAAATATCGCGATACTCGATAATATCAAGTATTGACCCAAGCCTAGGGTGGGGTGTATATGTTACTGTTTGTGTGGAAAAGCTGTCAGTGTACACACGCACCAGTCAATCTGTCTGTAGTGTATTTTCCGGTACATGTATACATTGACTGGTCAGTTCCTACATTTACCGCCAATGTGGTAAATATAGAAATAGCTCACCAAAAATTCCCACATAACACAGTTTATCTGCACATGCCCCGGTTCATGTGAAAACTACTACATTTACCGGTTTGTTTGCAGATTCCCATCCAGTTCTTCCCTTGTCATCTTAAAAAAAACATGATTTGATCTCTGGATAGAGATGAATTAACGTCTCCCTTGTTCCGTTTTGATAAGCTTTGTGCCGAGTTTGAGGAAAAAGTAGAATAAAGATAAAAATACAAAAAACTCAAAAGAAAAGAAAGAAGAAACCATGGCGGCTGATTAGGGCTGGGCGATATGGACCAAAAATCATATCTCGGTATTTTTAGGCTGAATGGCGATACACGATATATATCTCGGTATTTTCTACGATGTGGGCTACATGTTCAGTTGTAAGTAGGGCTGGGCGATATGGACAAAATCAAATATCACAATATTTTTGACCAAATACCTCGATATCGATATTGCGACAATATTGTAGGGATGACTATCGGTGCTTTCACAAAATATTTACACAATGAGATTTTTGATAAATAATCATCAGTAATGTGGATATAATGACTAAGTGGGTAAAGGCAAATAATAGAACAGCTAGAACAGTCTGGTAAGTTCAGAAAATGACATCACTTTACTGTAATGCAGCCTTTAAAACCAGGAAAAGACACTTATGCCATATCACCATATTACGATATCCAAAATCTAAGACGATATCTAGTCTCATATCACAATATCGATATAATATTGATATATTGCCCAGCGCTACGGCTAATGCTGGTCATGTGATCACTGCAGGCACGGAGGCCCGGCGCGTTTTCGACGACGCCCAGCGGCTACTCAGCCGTTTGATTGACAGCCAAGGCCTGTGGGGGCGGGGTCTGGTGGGGTTCTGGCGTGCCCAGAGCGACGGCGATGACATCAACGTCTACGCCGACGATGTCATACCGCAAAGCAACACCGAGCCCCTCGCCACCTTCCATGGCCTACGGCAACAGGTGAGGGACATTCTATAAAATGCGATGAAACGTTACTGATCCCTGTGGAGAAACTGGGTCTTTGCAGCAGCAAATAGTAATAGCATACAGCAGAGTAATTAGAATCTAAATAAGAATGTAGTAAATGGTAGTTATATAAAGATACGCAATTTCAACAGTAGAGCATACAAATGCAATATTGAATTGTATCTCTGTTTGTTTTTAGTTGTACCTGTTTACCTCATATATTACCTTTTATTGATATTTTCTATTATATATATAATATATATAAAAAATATATATATTTTTTTTTTATTTTTTTTTATTTTTCTATCATTCATTGTGTTAGTTTCACATCACTGCTTTTGGGTTTTACTGTATGTAAAGCACTTTGTAAACTTTGTTTTTAGAAAAGTGCTCTACAAATAAAGTTATTATTATTATTATTATTATTAATAATATTGAATGCAATATTGAAAGATTGATATATACAAAATAGCAGTAGAATGGCAGTAGAACTTAGCGAAGCAAAGAAAAATGAATGGAAGTATAAGTACAATGTGAGAATATATCAAAATATATTACAATATTTGCAGTTTGTAATAACTTGTATATCAATATATGCAATACATAAACAAAAAGCATAACGACAAAATATGGGACTACTCTGCAGAGCTGTACTTTGTGTAAAAAAAACAACAACCTAGAGATAAATATTATGTGGGCAAATGAAAGTGATTTATATACAGGTTACATATGACTATGACAGGCACAAAGAGGTCGGCAAGAGATCTCTGACGCAGCATTTTTGTGTGTGTGTGTGTGTGTGTGTGTGTGTGTGTGTGTGTGTGTGTGTGTGTGTGCGTGCTGCAGGCAGAGAAGGACCGTAGCAGCTCAGAGCCCTACCTGTGTGTGTCTGACTTCGTGGCGTCCGCAGACAGCGGCGTTGCGGACTACATCGGCCTGTTCGCCGTCGGTGTGTTCGGAGCCGAGGAGCTGAGTCAGCAGTTCCTGGCCCAGGGAGACGACTACAACAGCATCATGGTCAAAGCCCTGGCTGACCGGCTGGCTGAGGTACATCATGGACGGGTTATAGACACTTGAGGTCCACCAGGTTTGCTAGGAATAACTTAATAAAAGTTTAAAAGGAAATCACTGTGCAGAACCACTAAATGCAATCTAAATCTGATTAGACTCTTTTCACTGTGAACTAGGGCTCGGCGATATGGACCAAAAATCATATCTCGGTATTTTTAGGCTGAATGGCGATACACGATATATATCTCGGTATTTTCTACGAAGTGGGCTAAATGTTCAGTTGTAAGTAGGGCTGGGCCATATGGACAAAATCAAATATCACAATATTTTTTGACCAAATACCTCGATATCGATATTGCGACAATATTGTAGGGATGACTATCGGTGCTTTCACAAAATATTTACACAATGAGATTTTTGATAAATAATCATCAGTAATGAGGATATAATGACTAAGTGGGTAAAGGCAAATAATAGAACAGCTAGAACAGTCTGGTAAGTTCAGAAAATGACATCACTTTACTGTAATGCAGCCTTTAAAACCAGGAAAAGACACTTATGCCATATCACCATATTACGATATCCAAAATCTAAGACGATATCTAGTCTCATATCACGATATCGATATAATATTGATATATCGCCCAGCCCTACTGTGAACTGTCTAATAAAGCAGAAATGCTATAAAAACAATCTTTAAAAGGAGACTTCCCACAAAATGCTAGGGGGTTCCAGGGACATGATTTGAATTTATTTATTGAAATTTATTGAAAATTTTCTGGTACAGGATAGAAATCCTCCACACCAGACTCTACAACTCAAAACAAACAACCATACAACAAAAAAATACCACAATATAGTTTTTTTTTTAAAATCACAGTAATTTCACAGATAATCACAAATAATCACAAATCAGCTTTATAATTATACAAAATATCCTTTGTTGACCAGAATTTATCCAATCTATTTTTAAAAGAATTAACTGAATGAGCCTGCACTACATCCTCTGGAAGCTCATTCCATGCTCTTACATAGGGTTGCAAAGGGGTGGAAAATTTCCGGTAAATTTCCAGAAAGTTTCCGGTAAATTTCCATGGGAAGTTAAGCTGGGGAATTTTGGAAATATTCCAAATTGGAAACTTTCCATGGGAATGATGGGAATTTATGGGAATTTATGGGAATTAATGGGAATTTATGGGAATTAACTGGGAATTGAGGGTAATTTAATGGAAAGGTATCATATCCAAGCATAAATATTTGTTTATGCTTGGATTTTTATAAGCAGACATCCATCCAAAATAATACAATTAAAACAGATTTATTTGTAAGTAGAACTTTATCAAGTGTTAAATATTTTATTGAACAATCAATTCTTTCATTGAAAAACAAAAACATGAATGTTGAGTTAAATATTACTCATCCCCCCGACCCAACCCATTCAAAAATTAACAAAAATGCACAGGAATGCACAGTGCATGTAGGGGGCGTGGTCTCAATAGCCCTGCAGTAAGCAGTGTGCTATGTGTGCATGTGATTGAGGAATAGCATAGATATTCAACTGTACTTGCATGATATCTGGTTGTTTTAGTCAGGATTATGCTAAAATATATTTTCCCCAACTATATTTAAGTTCCCTATTAAGAGCACACCTTCAATTTTCGTAAATTCCTGGTTTATTCCCGTTTATTCCCATAAATTCCCGTTAATTCCCATAAATTCCCGTTAATTCCCATGGAAAGTTTCCAACTTTGAAAATTCCCGGAATTTTGCAACCCTACTCTTACAGCACCAAGTGTGAAGAAGTTTTTTCTCTTTTCAGAGAAACACCTTAGTGGAAATAATTTTAAAGAGTTCCCTCTTAACTCATACCTATTATTCCAAAAGTGGATGACAGGCTCAGCTGTGATATCATATATTATCATATATAATCATATAATCTGTGAACTAGCTTATAGATGCTGGGACATTTTCTCTCTCTTTAAATCTCTAAAAAAATATCTTGAAAAAATATATTTTTAAAAACGAATTGCTGGTGAGTTTTGTACAGTGGCATGTACATACCACTATGTTGCAATGTTGTAATCAACTATTCAATGACTTTTGACTTTTATGTTGACCATACACTACCAGTCAAAAGTTTAGATGCACCATATATTTCTTTATCTTTACTATTTTCCACATTTTAGAATAGTAGTTAAGACATCAAAACAACGAAATGATACAAATGGAACTATGCAGTGACCAAAAAATTGTTAGACAAACCAAAACAAACTATTTTAGATTCTTTAAAGTAGCCGCCCTTTGCCTTGATGGAAAGGCAAAGGCTTTGGAAAGAAATTCATACATATTCATCAGTTTCACTACTTATATTATTCAAAGAAACACATTTCAAGCATTTAATCAGAAGCCTTTAAATCAAAATGGCTTTAAGATAATGAAAAACAGAGTACATTCAGTCAGGTGTGTGGTGGTGTATATAGCCTACATGTTTCAATATTTGATAAGAAAATGTATAAACTAGGCATAATCACCCATATCAATGATTTATTTCAATTAATCCTTGTATACGTATTCTGAGGCTTTGTGCTTGAGTTGAGCTGAAACAGTTGAGCTGTATACAGTTTGATTGATTACATATTTCTTTTTTATCATCTTTTTATCTTTTATCAGCTTTTTATTGTCTCTATCGGCTTTTTATCATCTTTTATCATCTTTCTACTGTCTTTTTACGTCTTTTATCTTTTATCTTAATTCTATCTTCATTTTATCTTACTTTTATTCTATTATTTTATTTATTTTGGTTTTCATCCTACGATTATACCACTATTGAATGTTTGCTCTTTTCCCCCTCTGTCCTCCTATGAATATAATCCCTGTTTATTATTGTTTTATTGCCTTTTAAATTCATAATTTGAGTATTCTGCTTTTATTTTGTCTGTCAAAGCACTTTGTAAACTCTGTTTTTAAAGGTGCTATATAAATAAAGTTATTATTATTATTATTATTGTTATTATATTTGTTGTAGAATTGATCAATACTACACCGCCCTTAACATGAATTGATTAAATTAACCACATTTGTATAATTTGTCACAGATTGGCTCAGATTTATTTATCAGCATTATTGGTGGTGGACAATATATTCCCTGCTGCCATATTCTTTCTTTCCTGCCCCCTCCACATGCCTCCTCCTCATCTGTCTCCTCCTCCTCCTCCTCCTCCTCCAGGCCTTCGCGGAGGAGCTCCACGCCCGCGTTCGCAAGGAGCTGTGGGGCTACAGCGCCGAGGAGGTCCTGGAGGCGGCGGACCTCCACAGGGTTCGCTACCAGGGCATCAGACCCGCCGCCGGCTACCCCAGCCAGCCCGACCACACCGAGAAGAGCACCATGTGGAGCCTGGCCGGCGTCCTGGAGAAGACCGGTTAGAGGACAAACTACCACTTCAGTCTAGTCTCACACTGCTGCTGAAAGTGTCCCATTTCTGATTTCTAACCCTAACCCTTTTTCCCATGTGACAGATCTGATACACATAAACATAAAAGCAGTGGTGGAAGAAGTACTCTGATCCTTTCCTTAAGTAAAAGTACCAATACAGCAATGTAAAAATACTCCATTACAAGTAAAAGTCCTGCATGAAAAATCCTACGTAAGTAAAAGTACATAAGTATTAGCAGCAAAATGTAGTTAAAGTATTAAAGTAAAAGTAGTGGTTTGGTCCCTCTGACTGATATTTTATTATATATGACATCATTAGATTATTAATACTGAAGCATCAGTGTGTAAGCAGCATGTTACTGTTGTAGCTGCTGGAGGTGGAGCTAGTTTGAACTACTTTATATACAGTTAGCTAGTTTAGTCCAGTGGTTCCCAACCTAGGGGTCGGGCCCCTCCAAAGGGTCACCGGATAAATCGGAGGGGTCGTGAGATGATTAACGGGAGAGGAAAGAAGAAAAAACAAAGTTCTGATACACAAATCTGTTTTCAGTTTTTGGACTTTTTCTCTAATCTTTGATTTTTGCTGAAATATTGGATCATTTGAACATTTATTGAAATGAACCCATGTGAGGTTTAGAGGGAAAAATCACTATTTGGTGGAGCTGTTAACAACTCATAGACATCTGAAATGTGACCCGACTACACACTGCTTTTTGTAAGACGTCAAAAGCCAAAAAGGTTGGAAACCACTGGTTTCATCTTTAACAATGTGTTGTATTTTAAAAGCTTGTTATATTATCCATTGTGTCAAATCTCCATCTGAAAAGTAACTAAAGCTGTCAAATAAATGTAGTGGAGTGAAAAGTACAATATTTCCCTCTGAAATGTAGTGGAGTGGAAGTATAAAGTAACATCAAATCGAAATACTCAAGTAAAGTATCTCAAAATTGTATAATACTATTATTATTATTTGAATTGTGGTGAAAACCGGGACAATTTGGTAGTGAACAGTGGTGGAAGAAGTACTGAGATCTTTTACTTCAGTAAAAGTAGCAATACAACAATGTAAAGATACTCCATTACAAGTAAAAGTCCTGCATGAAAAATCTTACTTAAGTAAAAGTACATAAGTATTGGCAGCAAAATGTACTTAGAGTATCAAAGTAAATGTACTCATTATGCAAACTGTCCCCATTTAGAGAGTTATATTTTTCATAAATTATTGGAATATTAATACTGATTTATTGACATACATGTATATGTAAGCAGCATTTTAAAGTTGTCAACGTGAAGCTAATCTTAACAATTTAGCTATACTTTTGGGTAATCTAATCTATAACAATGCTATTTTATAGTTATTTTATAAAGATGATCAAATGTTTTAAATATAAAATATTGATCTGAAAAGTAACTAGTAACTATAGCTGTGAAATAAATGTAATGGAGTAAAAAGTACAATATTTCCCTCTAAAATGTAGTGGAATATAAGTACAAAGTAGCATAAAATGGAAATACTCAAGTAAAGTACAAGTACCTCAAAATTGTACTTAAGTACAGTACTTGAGTAAATGTACTTAGTTACTTTCCACCACTGCATAAAACATAAACATGTTTTCAACTTCACATCGCTCCTATTAGCAGAATCATAAAACAAAACTCTTATTCAACCTAGTAGCCTATTAGGAGAAGCCTAATAAATGGAATGCACTAATCGCGACTTTTCATGATTACGATTCACCTCATTTGTTTCCAATGGGGCGATTAGCAGTGCAGTGTGACACAGAGTTACACACTCCCCAGTCACCATATTGCTCACCTCTGCCCATAGAGTGCATGCACACTGTTGACTGCCAGCAGCTGTATCTATGGTAACAACCAGGGAGGGGAAAGAATCAACGTAGACGAGAAATGGGAACATGCATTACACTCTGTAGTTCCTTCCACCGATGATCTTACAACCCTTTTGAGTTTTTAATATTTTTGGTTTTTGTTATGTTTTGATTCTTTTGTTAACTAGTGTGTGACAGACTGCTGGACAGCCTAGCTGGGCAGATGTCCTAGATATTAAGTGAGTTTACTAAGATAGGTCTCCACATCATTAAAAATACACTAGTGGTTACAGACTTTGAAAATTGGGTAACCCTTCCTTTTACAGTCCCCCTAATAGTATCAGTATTTACCTGGTAAATATATGGTAAATTATAGTATATTATTGGGTAATTACCACTGTAAATAAGTAGGTAAATACAGAGAAACTACAGCTGCAATACTAAGAAAAACCTCCACTATTACCCATCAACTCAACTAAGTACTGTGTAGTTGTGACCGTTTTAGGTTGGTAATAACTCAAATAATGATATAATTGCGTACTTCCTAGGAAAGTAGACATCTTTTGTTTAGTTTTTTTGCTATAAACACAGCAATTGAATAATGGGCTATAGCTGGATACTAAAAGAAATTCTGTGGTAATCCAATATTCAGAAACAAACGGATAGAATACAGCACCCTTTTTTAACCAATGTTAGAACTCTGTGATAGGTGCTTTTGATTTTTTTTATTTAATTTTGAAGTTCAGCAAATGTTAACGTTAGCTAGGTAATGACAGCTACACTGACAGGGTGTTGGCATTACCTAGCTAGCTAGGTCATATCAAGTAGAGTGAGAGAAAAATACTGAGAAAAAAAATGTAAGCCAGAGGATTTTGGCATAGATTGATTAGTGCAACTGAAAGCGACACATCATTTATCAACAGGTGGAAGATTGACAAGGGAGAGGTGCAAAAATGTTTTATGCTTATATAAGAGATTATTCATTTCATTTCATTCCTCCCTCACTACTGAATATCCACACATTTACTTTTTAGCAAATGCCTAAGGTCACTGGAGAGCTGATGTCATTGATTAAGAATAAATAAGTGAGTTAACCATTAGGATCAGTAAGATCAATCTCTGTGAATTATTAACTGCAGGATCCATGTTGTAACTAATATAAATCAGTGTTTGAAGAACAGAAGAACAGGATACAATCAAGCATGATGACACAAGCATTGTTTATTGGCCAGTATTTATATTTTTTTTCAGCAGGTATTCTCTCTTCACTTGTATCACTTGAGTATCATGGGATTCCAAAAGAAAAGATCACCTATGTGTGACAGAAACATGTTTAACAGTCAGTGTGTCACATGACTGGTACAGTAAATAGCCAGGGGAGAGGAGGTCTCCACCATTGAAAATTCACGTGCCAATCCCTGCCTCCCTGTGCATGTGTATACATATGTAATATTTGTGTGTGTGTGTGTGTGTGTGTGTGTGTGTGTGTGTGTAGGTATCAGTCTGACTGAGTCCCTGGCCATGACGCCGGCTGCCTCAGTGTCTGGACTTTACTTCTCCAACCCTCAGGCCTCCTACTTCGCCGTGGGCAAGATCACCAAGGAACAGGTTACTACTAATAATAATAATAATGATAATAATGACTTTATTTGTATAGCACCTTTAAAAACAGAGTTTACAAAGTGCTTTAACAGACAAAATAAAAGCAGAATGCTCAAATTCTGAATTTAAAAGGCAATAAAACAATAAGAAACCGGGATTAAATTCATAGGACAGAGGTGGAAAAGAGCAAACATTCAAGTAAATAGTGGTATAATCGTAGGATGAAAACCAAAATAAATAAAGTAATAGAATAAAAGTAAGATAAAATTAAGACAGAGTTAAGATAAAAGACGTAAAAAGACAATAGAAAGCCGATAAAAAGCCGATAAAGAGACAATAAAAAGCCGATAAAAGATAGAAAAGACAATAAAAAGATGACATCACATCAAAGCAAGTCTATAAAAATGGGTTTTAAGAAGTGATTTAAAAGAAGTCACTGATTCTGCTAGCCTTCTCTCCTCAGGCAGGTCTTTCCAAAGCCGAGGGGCCCTGATGGAAAAAGCACGCTCACCTTTAGTTTTAAGTCTAGACTTTGGAACAGCCAGAAGGGCCCCCGCCTGAGGATCTTAGGCTGCACACCGGCTCATACGGGGTCAACATATCTGTTATGTAGCTTGGAGCCAGACCCAAACGTGCTTTAAAAGTGATCAGTAAAATCTTAAAATCGATTCGAAACCGAACAGGGAGCCAATGGAGAGAAGCCAGGATCGGGGTGATGTGATGTCGTCTGTTAGAACCAGTAAGAAGAGTCGTGAGAAGATTAGAGCGTGGATTACTTTTTCCAGGTCGCTGTGTGATAGTATTGGTTTGATTCTGGAAATGGTTCTCAGTTGAAGGAAGCAGGACTGGACATTTTTCTTTTAATTTGTGGTTCGAAGTTTAGGTCAGAGTCAAATAGTACTCCCAAGTTTCTGGCAGCGGGCTTCACATTTGCAGACAGAGGACCAAGGCCACTGTCAATATGACTGATAGAATTTGGGGGACTGAACAATTCTGTGCCATCCAACAGTTGATATCAGGTTAAAACAACCATACTGTCACGGCTCCATTTACTGACTTATTTATGCAGGGTGGAACGTTTTAAATGCCGGCAAATTACATCAGAAAACTTTGGTTATGGTTACAGAAGCGGATATACCAACTGCCCCACCAGCAGTTGGTGTTGCACAGAATCCCTTACAAGGTTTCCTTAGTTAAGGAAAAACGTTAAGGCATTTACTGCATTGAAAGAAACAGACAGAAAACAGAAAACAACGAATGTGGAAGGAAATTGCAACGAAAATTAATTCAAGAAGTCTGGTGAAGAGGTTCATCCAAGAGGTCCAAAAAAATACCACAACTTCTTCATTTATTGCCATAAACTCGGCCATGTTGCGGTTAAGATAGTCAGAGGTACCTTAAGTTTTTTTCCTTACTTTGGTTGCTAAGGTCTTTTGTGCAACGGTTTAACTAACTTTAAGGCACTCCTTAAGTATAAGACCAAGATAAGGAGAAAACCTTAAATACTTAAGTGAACATTTTAAGGAAACCTTAAGGAGAAGACTTAAGGCTGTTTTGTGCAACCGATTGTATTTTAAGGAAACCTTAACTCGGACTTTAAGGAAAATCTTAACTTAAGGTGTTTCGTGTATATTTTGTGTGAGTCACGATCATAGACACGCCCCAGTGATCACCAACTAGTCATTTTGAGCTTCTCAATCCGTGTATCATTCGTTCTTTTCATATTCAATTCAGAATCCAAAATCGGAAAATGAAAAAACGATTCGTTATTTCGTTATTCGTTTATGAATCTGTTACAAAAAAACAAATAACGGTTTGTTTTTCGTACTTTCGGTTTTATGCTCAAGTCAAAAATAGGAAATGAAGAAATGGGTCACACAAATCGGACAAATTAAATATCAAAATCAAGTTCGGCCCGTGGCCCGTTTTTTCATTTCCAATTTTTGATCTGAGCATAAAATCGACAGTACAAAAAACAAACCGTTATTTGTTTTTTTGGTATCAGATTCGAATATACAAATCGAAATAACGAATCGTTTTTTCATTTTCCGATTTTGGATTCTCAATAGAATATGAAAAGAACGAATGATACACGGATTCCTCTCTCTGCCTACTGCATGATTTTGAAAAAAATGCAAGAAAGCAGGTGTGAAGAGAGGGGGAGAGGAGGGAGATTTGGGGTTGGACCAAGTTGGCGAGGAGACAAACGGCTCATTTTAACCTCTGGAAGGTGAATTCAGTTTAGCGAGATAAATACAGCACCAGCACATCTGTGCTTAAATGTTGACAAGACGCATTATACAATATTTCATAACTAAATAGTACTAAATACCAGTTTAAGTGTTTTAGTGTGGAGTCATACTTTAAATTCTGGGAAACGTAGCAAATGAACAGAAGTAGGAGTCGACCAGACAGGTTAAGGGACATTGGACACGCTAAAAAAGTTAATTACAACACTTCATCACAAAATAAGGCCTGGAATGAACATCACAGATTGGTATCTAACAGGATGGAGGATCTGTGGGTGGATTGTTCCTGTAGGTTTTAAGATGCCATTAAAGGACAGGGACCGGTTGCACAAAACACCTTAAGTTAAGACTTTCCTTAAAGTCCGAGTTAAGGTTTCCTTAAAATAAAATCGGTTGCACAAAACACCCTTAAGTCTTCTCCTTAAGGTTTCCTTAAAATGTTCACTTAAGTATTTAAGGTTTTCCTTATCTTTGTCTTATACTTAAGGAGTCCCTTAAAGTTAGTTAAACCGTTGCACAAAAGACCTTAGCAACCCAAGTAAGGAAAAAAACTTAAGGTACCTCTGACTCTATCTTAACCGCAACATGGCCGAGTTTATGGCGATAAATGAAGAAGTTGCTGTATTTTTTTTGGACCTCTTGGATGAACCTCTTCACCAGACTTCTTGAATTGATTTTCGTTGCAATTTCCTCCCACATTTATTGTTTTTTCTGTTTGCTGTAAAATCTCTTTCAATGCAGTAAACGCCTTAACGTTTTTCCTTAACTAAGGAAACCTTTTAAGGGATTCTGTGCAACACCCTTAAGTAAGTCCCTCAGCTAAGGAGAAATTAAGTGTCATACTTAAGGAGAAAACTTAAGGTGTTTTGTGCCACCGGGCCCCCAGCACATTAAATAAGGTTTGACTTTTTTCCTCCTTCCTCCGCTCTCCCTCTCTTCAGGTGGAGGACTACGCGAGGAGGAAGGAGATGAGCGTGGCGGAGGCGGAGAGATGGCTGGGTCCCATCCTGGGTTATGATGCCGATGCATAGAGAGCAGCCCGAGTCCTCCGTCAGTAAAACTGGAATACAGAGGGGGGGGGGGGGGGGGGGGGGGGGGGGGGGGCATGATTTAGCATGCCGGGGATAAGAGATTACATTTCATTTCGGGGACTCTAAGCCATGCAAATTAGGCTGAGCTTACCTATCCTGTTACCGTAGGTTTCTATACAGGCAGAGAGTTCACAACGGAAGTCTTATCATGTTGAATATGAACTAATCCGGTTGGGAAGGGACCATATTGCCTTGCTGTCTCTTAAGCTGCTACTACTGCCTACTACTACACTACACACACACACACACACACACACACACACAAACACACACACACACACACACAATACATTGCTCATAATGATTCAGTCCTCACTTACATACTGTATATTCCCTGTTTTTTTTTTTTTTTATTAATTGAGCGATTCATTCAAGCCTACATCAGGTGACATTTCCCATTGAAAGCAATAAGCCAGCTGGCTCCAGATCAGAATCAAATCTGGATGTCCCTCCAGTATCGAAGGTGTTAATTGGATCATTAAATTGAATTAAATCCAAGGTGACCGGCCTTTAGAGCAGTGATTCTCAACCTTTTTCATATCAAGGACCCCTAATTTAGTCCACATTAGAGCCACAGACCCCCATTTGATGAGATTTTGTCTCTCGGGCTCATATCTGACAATATTTTTATTGTTAGATATGATTTGTATTGATCTGTATTGTAGGCAGAGATAACAGTGAGACTATGATCAAAATAGTCATTCTTCTACATTCTCTAATTGTGTTAACTTCTTGTAAATGACATAATGCTGAAGTTTAAAAATTCATCAATTTGCTGGGGACCCCTTGGAACCCCCTCAAGGACCCCTGGCGGTCCCCGGACCCCACGTTGAGAACCACTGCTTTAGACCATCTAGAAAAGAAAAAAGTTGACAGTAGAGCTTGATTTAGAATAATTAGATCTGTATGTAGAAGTGAAAGACTGGATCTCTGCATAGATTCTGTTAATTTTTTTTTTTTTTTTAACACTGTTTTCTAGTTCTTATAGAATAGTCTTAACACCATGTAAGATTCAAAGCCACACTTCACAGTAGATTCATTCAACCTCTTACTTGTCATCGTTCACTTCAGAAAGTGTTGTGTGTTGCCTTATCGATTGTATTGGAGGTTCTGGTGATTGATTGATGCGTCGATTGGCTGGTTTACAATTGCTGATCGTCTGTTTACATGTGTACATAATTTCTGATGGGGATGTAGATGCCTTTTTCCAGTCGTCAATAGTTTTGCAAAATCTTCCAAGTGTCACTGTTCCTAGTTTCCTTTAACCTCTCTGTGTTGCAGCTTAGAGTGATGATGGCTGTAAACCATCAGAGGCTTATAGAATCATCTTTTTCTTCCAAAAAACTGCCAACTTTTCAAAAATGTATCAATGTCCATGTGTTTTTTTTTTTGCATTTTACCATGTACTAGTGATGGAGAGGTCAATATAAATGAGGGTAAATTTTGATCATCACAAGGCGAACAACCACCAATATGAACAGAAGTAAATTATATTTCAAGCATTCCATTATACTTTTTCCTTAAAATGTTCTATCCCTAAACTTGCATCAGTTTGGTACCACTTACTGTGATGTACTATTTCAATCCTAAAGATTTATGTCAGACTAACAATGTGGTAAACTCTAATCTTCAAATTAAAAAGGCTGGTAAACTTAGTTAAGGTGGGTTTACCCTCCATTAAATCACAGGTTATTAATATTTAGGCTAATTCCAAGAGTCATCATAAAACATGTTATTTAAAAAAAAAAAAAAAAAATGTGGACATTTTTACAAATTCAGAAAAAGCCTGTTGGTTTACCATTGAGATCCATGCAGTTTTTTTTTTTTTTACATTTTCCCATGTATTATTAATGTATAGTTCCCAGGATCCTGAAACATCTACACATGGAACAAAATCTCAGCAGCCAATCACAGACAGGTTAAAAATGTCAAAACTGGAAATGGAAGGTTTCTGCAAGACTTGACTGAACTGGATTTCACACTGCGTCTTAAAAGCCCTGAGGTGCTGCAGCGCTGACTGCCAATGGCTGATGTCAGTTTGTATGAAGCCGGTTTCTTAATGGGTCTCATTGTCTTAAATAGAAGATTGAAAAAGAACACAATGTTTACTGTTGAATATGGCAGTGTTATTTTGTTAAGAATAAATCATTTCAAGATAATGTGCTGTCTGCCTTTCTTTGAGCTGGAACCTCATTATGATATTTGGTAACACTTCACAATAAGGGTCACTAAGTTAAGGGTTAGTTAATGCTTAATAAGCATTAACTAACCCTTAATTAACAGTTAACTAATGTGTTGTAATCATTTACTAATGGTGTTCATGTTAACTAAGGTATTAATTTATACATTATTTAAGTCATCTTTATAAACTATTAAATAATGCATAAATTAATACCTTAGTTAACATGAACACCATTAGTAAATTACAAATTAGTTAACTTATTAAGGGTTAGTTAATACTTAATAAGCATTAACTAACCCTTATTAAGCATTAACTAACCCTTAACTTAGTGACCCTTATTGTAAAGTGTTACCTGATATTTATAGTCTTAAATGTAATAAACAGGCAGGTGTATATAAATATGCATAGCCTAATATACTTCTACTAAATGTATAAACGTCAGATTTGAAGGATCTACATAAAATAAAATATTTGATTTATTATCTATACATCAACCTGTTGTTGCATCACCTGTTTCCAAACTGACCGAGAGGGGGGGCAAACTGACAAGCGAACCCCACACACACACACACACACACACCTGCGCAGCTCCTCCCTCGGTGTGTGCGCGCCATCCAATGAGCGACGAGCGCCGTACGTTGGCTTTGGCCGTCTCTCTCTCTCTCACACACACACACACTCTCTCTCTCTCTCTCTCTCTCTCGCTCTCTATCTGTACCACACATATACACGGACACACACACACATACAGTACATCCTCCCTGTCCACGGGAAACCGAGCCATGGCTGAAGGGGGAGAAGGCGAGGATGAAATCCAGTTCCTGCGGACTGTAAGTGATTTCTAATTCCTATTAATACAAGAGCGGTTAGATGTGTGTTTCTCTCTCTCTCTCTCTCTCTCTCTCTCTCTCCCTCTCCCCGCTGCTGCTTGGCTCAGTCTATATGTGTGTGTGTGTGTGAGTGTGGTGCGGGCAGGGGAGTTTACCGCATTAAGGATGACAGCTCCACTAGATATTTATTAGTCAGTGAGTGCGCATCACGCTCTGACAGACGGACCCCGATTATGAATATGCGTTTTCTCACCTGAGCGCCCCGGGGTGGGGGGGGGTGGAGGGGGGGCGACACTAGTCCGGACGGATGGATGGATGAGGTGTGACAAAACACTGACAGATGGAAAGAAAGACAGAAAGAGAGAAGGAGAGAGGGGGAGGATGAGGAGGAGGAGGGGGGGTGTCCGTGGTGTCTGTGGTGTGTTGCAGCCCCCCCCGGTGTTATTCTGTGATTTCCTTAACGAACGGCAAAAAGCAAGCATCCCCAGACTCCCGTGTCTCTCCACCAGTGTTGTGTGTGTGTGTGTGTGTGTGTGTGTGTGTGTGTGTGTGTGTGTGTGTGTGTTGGGGAGGAATTGCGGGGCGCAGTGCGGTGCAACACCGGCAGTTATGAAGGCTGCTGCATCTGCTGCTTCACTTTCAGTCCAGCGCGTTAAAACCTCAGCCCACATCATGTTTTTTTTTTTGTTTTTTGTTTTTTTTGACACTAGATTTGTCAGATATTGAATCGGAGATATGAGTTAGACAGCAACATGCTCATATGAAAAACCATGTGAATGAAACATGTGAATTCAAAGTACAGGAGGCTTTTGGACACATGTTGGATTTCATGAGCATTTTTTTTTTTTTCACGTTTTATTCTGACATCACGCGGCTGTTTTTTTTTTTTTTTACCTCGGGAGGGAAAATTTCCAATTCATAGCCTATGTGTTTTTTTTTCCCACTAGAGCATTTTTCACATTTTCACCTGCCATTACCCTATATGACAATATTTCACATGAGAAAACATGAGAAAACTTCCACACATTTCACAGGTGGAAATGTCATTTTTTTCACATGGGAAATGGGAAATTTCAATGTGCCCCTAAAAGCACATGTGCTCTGAATTCACAAGTAGGTTTTCACATGTGACTTTTTTTTTTTTTTTTTTTTTTTTTTTTTGGGGGATATCATCGGACAGTCCAGCAGGAGTTGTCCTGGTGGTTTGCGGTGAGGACAGAATCCCCTGCAGGGTTTCAGGATCCCGAGCCTTTCCTGCTCAGTATGCAAACAGGCCACCGGTCCCCATCACTGCCTACATTTACTGTAGGTTTTGACTGATACTGGCTTTTGATAAGTGCCCTATAGCCGACATTTTGTGTCAGTATACTCAATATCTAGATTTGACATTTTAATTTGGAATTTAATTCTTGTCGAGCCTCGGAAACAGCAGATCAGTTGTAGGCCTGCTGCTGCTCGCCATATTTCTTTTATATTATAATCATCTATGGGGATCCTGCTCTCCCACAGTTGAGCTTTTATGTCAAAATATCATAAGCGGAGTATAACCGGTGGTAACACTTTGCTTGGCGTGGTGCTCATATGAGATTAGAAGGCATCATAAGCGCATTATAAGCACCTTATGAGTGCATGGTCATTATTATAATCACAGCATGATAAGAACAATGTGTAAAAAAAAAAAAACCCTGTAATTTTCTCATGATTATATTGTAGGAAAAGTTGATCTCCTGCTTCTACTGGGGTTATAATAGGGCACCTAAAATCCTCCTATGGTTGCTGTAGGTCAGTGATTCTCAACCTTTTTCATATCAAGGACCCTAATTTAGTCCACATTAGGGCCCCCATTTGACAAGATTTTGTCTCTCGGACCCAAATCTGAGAATATTTCAATTGTTAGATATGATTTTGTCCAGATTTCGATGACTAGCTGTATTGTAGGTAGAGAGATAACAGTGAAACTATGATGAAAACAGTCATTCTTCTACATTCTCTAATTGTGTTAACATCTTGTAAATGAAATAATGGTGAAGTTTAACAATTCATCAGTTTGCTGGGGACCCCCTGGAACCTCCTCAAGGACCCCTGGTGGTCCCCGGACCCCACGTTGAGAACCACTGCTGTAGGGGGCTAATTGTCCTTGTAGGCCTACTGCAGCAGTTCATGTTAATAGTCTACTGTCTATATTATTTCTAGCAGCTACAATAGAGTTTAATATCCCCCAGCTACAGTGCTTATTTACAGTATATAGCCTGTTTGTCTTGGTTGTATCCTATAGCAGTGATTCTCAAACGTTTTCATATCAAGGACCCCTAATTTAGTCCACATTAGGGCCATGGATGACGTGGCCCTAGGGGTCCTTGAGGGCATTCCAGGGGGTCCCCAGCAAAATGATGAATTGTGAAATTATGAAACCTCGCCATTATTTCATTTACAAGAAGTTATGATCATAGTTTCCCTGTTATCTCTCTACAGATCGTCATGGAATTCTGGACAAAATCATATCTGACAATAAAAAATATTCTCAGATTTGCGTCCGAGAGACAAAATCTCATCAAATGCGGGTCCGTGGCTCTAATGTGGACTAAATTAGGGGTCCTTGATATGAAAAAGGTTGAGAATCGCTGCTGTAAACCATTTTAGAAGATCACTCTTCATATCTAATTTTGGGAGCAGCTCAGCTCACTCCACACTACGGCTACAGCAAATTCTAGAAGGCTGCTGGCTGTAAATGATTTCCTCGGCTGTTGCTTTATGTGACTGAGCTGTTTTTGATGCCGCCTACCTGCGGCCGGCTCTGCCATTGATCCGGTACTGTGTGTGTCGAGCTCCATCCACTTGAAAATAGCTCATGATACGTCTGTCAATACCAGGCTGACTGAGCGGCTCCCTGCCCGCTCAAACCATACCGGTGTCCCGCCCTTTTCTCCGCAGATATTCCCCCCCCCCCCCAAGTTATCCACAGGTCCTTAAACGTATGAAAAGTATTCTTAAATACAGTTTCTGGTGTCTTAATTTTGTCGTTATGTAACCAGGCCAGTGCAATTAGACAGTGGTATTGACACATTACTGTATATTAGGTGATATCTAGTGATAGCTATGATGTATGGTATGTATATGATGTATATGAAGTATGTAACCTACATCAGTGGTTCTCAACGTGGGGTCCGGGGACCAGCAGGGGTCCTTGAGGGGGTTCCAGGGGGTCCCCAGCAAATTACAAATACTATAGGATACAACCAAGGAAAATAAGGCTATATACTGCTAGAAATAATATAGACAGTAGACTATTAACATGAACTGCTGCAGTAGGCCTACAAGGACAATTTGCCCCCTACAGCAGTGGTTCTCAACATGGGGTCCGGGGACCACCATGGGTCCTTGAGGGGGTTCCAGGGGGTCCCCAGCAAACTGATGAGTTGTTAAACTTCACCATTATTTCATTTACAAGAAGTTAACACAATTAGAGAATGTAGAAGAATGACTGTTTTGATCATAGTTTCACTGTTATCTCTCTACCTACAATACAGATAGTCATGGAATTCTGGACAAAATCATATCTGACAATAAAGATATTCTCAGATTTGGGTCCGAGAGACAAAATCTCATCAAATGGGGGGTCTGTGGCCCTAATGTGGACTAAATTAGGGTCCTTGATATGAAAAAGGTTGAGAATCACTGACCTACATGACATAGTGTAGGATGTATATATATGATGTAGTATGGATATGACAGCCCTTTGAGTCATGCTTGTGATAAAGAGCTATATAAATAAACAAGACTAGACTATAGTGAGGCAGAGTTGGAAAGCAGCCAAAGACAAATGAAACAGGAGACAAATGCCATGAATTGTGTAGTTTCACCAAAAGATAGTAAATAGTGTTGGTTTTATTTTCAAATGCTGTATTACATTACTTGGTCTTCCAGTTGGTCACATTACAGAAGTCCACTCTTAGATGAATAGCCTACAGAACAGGGTTAATATCCTACAATATGCACATATTGCATAACACATTGGACATAATCACGCCAAACATGTAATATCTTGGTGAACTTCATTATAGTCTGTTTTCACCAGGTTTGTTTCTTTATTATGGTTGCAAAATTGGTCTTAAATTGAATATCATGTCCATTAAAAAGGGCTTAAATTTGCATTAAATACTTTCCTCCTCAGGGACGTACATGTCCAGGACTCCAAAAAGCAGCAAAGCAGTATCTCCCTTTAGAAAAAAATGAGATTTTTATATCCAACAATGCTGAGATTCTAGTAGAAATTGTAAAATCATATTCAGGCTTTCCCTTTCCTCGCTCTATCTCCTTTCCCCCCTCCCTCTGTGTATCCCCTCATCGCCTCCTTTTCCTCCTCTACTCTCCCTCCTCCTCCTCCTCCACTCCCACGTTTCATCTTCCTCCGCTCCTCCCCTCCCTCTAATCCTGCAGCACCCCCTGTAAAGTGCAATTTGAATGGAGATCAATACATGATTACTGGCGACTGCTGATGTCTCAACACAAAGCAAACAGCATGGGAGAAACTGTGTGTGTGTGTGTGTGTGTGTGTTTGTGTTCATTCCATCTCTTAAGGAGAAGTGTTGGTGTTTGCAGACAGTAGAAATAGACTGAGCAGAGGAGTCCAATATAGAGCCAATAGAGGCTTTCAGGTGATGTAACCCCTCTGGCAGCCATATTAGAGGTCCTCAGCTCTTGGGCAACGGTGGCTGTGAACAGCTGATTATGTTTCTGAATATATAACTGGCCGTTTCAACATAATTTAATAGATATGGTTAATTTCTGTGCTGTTTTTGACTGGGAACTGATCATTTTATCACTGATAGCCTACATCTGATTGGTAATGCCAGCTTGTTAGCTAGCTAACCGTAATATCTGGGTAACACTTTAGTTAATGCTTATTAAGCATTAACTAACCCTTAATTAATGTACCCTTATTGTAAAGTGTTACCAATATATTTTCAGGTAACCATCACTGTACATCTGATCTGGCTAGATAGCTAGCTAACAAAGCCAAAAACCAGCTTGTTTAGGTTAGGGTTGGGCGATTGGACAAATACACTGTCTGTCAAAAGTATGGGGACACCACATTTTTCTTTATTTTTACTATTTTCCACATTTTTGAATGATAGTAAAGACATCACAACTATGATATAACACAAATGGAATTATGTAGTGACTGAAAAAGTGTTAAACAAATTAAAACTATCTTATATTTTAGATTCTTTAAAGTAGCCGCCCTTTGCCTTGATGGAAAGGCAAAGGCTTTGGAAAGAAATTCACACATAGGCATCAGCTTCACTACTTATATTTCTCTAAGAAACACATTTCAAGCATTTAAGCATAAGGCCGGGGCCACACTGATCCGTTCTGTCTGTCCATCTCCGTTCATTTCAATTCATTTTCAATGAGAGCTGTCTGTTGTCCTGGCAGCGCTGATGACACATCCGTCTCCGTCAGATTTCCGTCTGTTTTGACGGACAGAAAGTTTAACCCAGTTGAACTTTTTCTGGACGGACGGATTCTTCACCGCAAATCAGAGGCATTTTTTTAAAAATAGTGTTGACGTTCCAAAACAGCCCAACGGACAGAAATCTATCCGTTAGTAATTCTGCCCGTTTTCTGACGGATCAGTGTGGCCGCGGCCTAAGCCTTTAGATCAAAATGGCTTTAAGAGAATGAAAAACATAGTACATTCTATCAGGTGGGTCCAAACCTTTGACAGGCATCAGGACATCAGGGATTGGCAATAGATAGCCTCAAAGACTAGATGGTGCTGATTTCTACGTACCCCGCATCCCAAACACGTCTATACAAAACAACCTACCAAGCCCTTCATTTTTGTGTGTGGTTTCCAAACGGTTGTTCTGTGGCTCAATCTTTTACCCTTCCTCCCAGGCCTGGTTTGCCTGGGTCCAGACCTTTGAATCCGCCCACTCCACCAGTTGACTGATTCTGGTCTGGCATCGTGACATGAAACAGCGGTTTCTCGGTTGAAAAATGATCGGTCCAATGAGCGCCGGGGGGACTAACGATTAGCCAATCAGCGCCACGGGCAGGACTAACGCCATTGTCAAGCTGTTGTCAAGCTGTGCGCCGGAACCAAGGAGGAGTAATAACAACAATGGCGGCTGCTATAGACAAGATAGACGCTGCTATCGAGGCTGTTCTAAATCCATTAAAAGTCGTCGTACTTTGTTTTTACTTGGCTCCGTGTTGTCAAAGATGCTCTATACTTTCTGAACCGTCTCTGGTGTTGTCATGGCTACGCATCAGTGTCGACTTAAAATGACGTTAGATTCAGGCGGATACGTTGGTCTCTAGTGATTGGTTAGGGAAAATCGAATCCCCCTCCCCCACGGAAATCGGTTAGAGTGGAGGCAATGTCAGACTGAAGATGGAAATGGAGTGGAACGAGTTGACAATTCTGTCTGATATCAGGCAAGGTGACTCTGGCTGTGAACACCACATCTACTGTGGATCAAAGAGTCAAGTCTCCTGCAGCCCATGTTGAGAGAAACACCTGTAACTTCACCATGGCTAAACGGTTTTCAGAACTGGAGGGGACACACGTTGCTGCTTCCCTGTTAAAGCCATTAAAAATATAGGATAACAGTGCATATGCCCTCAGCAGATCAGGCTGACCAAGACACAATGCTATTTTGTTAGTTAGCAAGCTATCTAGCAAATGCGTTCGTTACACTAGCGAGTTAACTAGCTTCCACGTCAGTAAACAGCCTTACCGCTAATCCCAAGAGCTGTTCTGATCCCGACCGGTATGTCACGTTTCTTTTAAACATTTTTAGAGCCGATGGTCTTTGTCAAACAGCGCCGGGTTCCTCTGGACTTCTGTCATCACTTCCTCAGCAGCAATACCATCACTGCAGTGAACTACCGAATTCTTGGTTGACAATGTTTTATCGATGTCTCTACATCCAAAAAAATCGCTCTGAGATGGAACCAAGAATATAGTTGTAGTTCTCGTTTGAATGTTTTTTGTGGAAGAGTTGTAGTGGGAACACGGATTTCTATTTACTTATAATGATCTAAATCTTTTTATAGTTATCTTTATAGTTATCCGCAGATAACCAACCTTACTGCATGGTTGAAATGAAAGTCTATTTTGAAATTATGTCCTATTGAAATGACAGCATCCGTAATGGTGCATATTACAGTGTAACAGGCCAACATATCATGGCAAAACTGTGACCAAGTGCACTATTAGTTCATTCAAATCGCAAATGGACATTACCGATTTAATGAGCGACACACAACCTGGCCCTGGTGTTCTTCTAGAGACCATGAGCCATAGAACCATGTGTCTTTGGTGCTAAGCACTCATTGCTGTGGTGTTTTTGCACTGCACTTCCTAGAGATCACTGCCACTACCACCTTTTTTTCCACATTTCCTAGAAACACAGAGCTGAGCAATGTCGTCCAATCGAAAAGCACTCAGCCTTTGGGCATTAACTGTTATTGGTTGCCAGATATGCCACTCAAACAAGGGTGGGAAGCGCCACTGAGTTGCTCAGCACCTGGGTGTCCTGGTGGCTTAGTGGTCTAAGGTGCGTACCATGTAAACGTGAAGTTGTGGGTTCAAATCTGACCCAGGACCTTTGTTGCATGTCATTCCCCTCTCTCCCATCTTTCCTCTCTCTCTATACAATAGGCTCTCACAAACATGGCTGCCATACTTCAGCAGGGTATAGATCGGTTCTCTCCATTGCCAGCAATGTTAAAAAGCCAACTTTCTGTCGCCCATAACTCTGTTTCTCATCACTTATTTTGTGTTTCAACCAGTGCTTCATTAGTAAATGATGAGGTCCTGGAACACCAAAGGGTCGGTGTTCCAGTGAGTCCATATGGACACAACAAGCGCATTGGCGGTGCTCAGTACAGCCATATAGTTTACTGTAGACCTAACAGCCTAAACATTACTAAATGACCTTAGAGCTCCGACTACTGGGGACCATTTACCAGACAAATTCTGGTTCGAGTAGTTACGCATCAATATTCAACACAAATACTTTCACAGGATATCTATTTTGAATGTAGGAAACAATGTCAGCGAATAATGAAATTACAGCAATAAAAAGTGTCATGCCATGCAGCTAGAAGTAGACTACTTTCTAATAGGGTAATTACCTGTCTTCACATGGAAATGAGACAATTATGTTTTTGGAAGAGAGGGGAAGAAAAGAAGAGTCAACTATTGGGATTATTACCTGATTATTACAGACAAAAAAAACCCAAAACATTTCATGCCACCAGAGATGCCGGATCCACGTAAATAGGTACTGGAACGCAGGTAGTCCAAAACTGCAAGGTGGTTTCAACATAATGTATAACACAATACAGGTGTTGTCATTGACATATCTTTACGTTTCTGTTGTCAGACGACTGCGCATTTAATTGTGATTGAACCCTACAAAATGCTAAGTGGCTAATCAAGATTTTTAAAAGATCTTTTAAAATTAAAAAAAAAAAGAAAATGTTCCAATCACAACCACAGCCGTCTCCTCAATACGGACTCTATGAAATTGTGTCATTGCAACAGCACATCCAGCAAAGAATAAATATATAATAATAATAAAAATGATAAAAAATATGCATGTTTTAATAAGAAAATAGTACTGTAAACTGCATTACTAGTTGTAAACTGTAACCTCCTCTTTGCAGTTGTATGTTTCGATGTTGTGTTTTTGTTTTACTTGTGTATGCATAAAGGAAATAAAGACTAAAGTGATAAAATAATAATAATAATAATAATAATAATAATAATAATAATAATAATAATAATAATAATGATAAAAAATACGCGATGGACACTGGAACATGTTAAGTAGAATGCATGAATGAAAAGTAGCCTATGAGGACAACTATGGATTACAGCATCATAAGGGTATGCAAAACAATGAATGCAGAATATGTACAGTATGAAAATATACCAAAAATCTTAAATCTATGCTGTATTAAATAGGTGGAAACATGATAAATATATCAATATGTAATGAGAAGGACATGGGGATATGAAGAAAACAGATGTACACCAACATACATGGTGTGAAAAACCAGATCCATATTACCAGATCTACAGAAGAACATGCATATGTGCAGAAAGTGTCTAGGAATGTAAACCTGACAACACATAACAACAACACATGAATTATTTTGACCATCACAGTTCCGGTTTAGACCATCAAGTCTGACTTTGGATCAAAATGACATGGAGTGGGAGGCACATTGGGTCTGAACTGCGTCTGTTTCTGTGTAGCGGAAACGTCTGAACATGCCGCCCACCTCTGCAGTGATTGGCTGGATGTAATGAGGTGTGAAGGGGGCCGGGGATTTCTGCCTGGACCTTCTCCTTAGAAAGCAAAGCACTCAATTCCTGGAGGGAGATAACAGAGGCCATGGGATGCAGCGTAGAGCAGTGATTCTCAACCTTTTCCATATCAAGGACCCCTAATGTAGTCCACATTAGAGCCACGGACCCCCATTTGGACAGTCCACCATTGAGATTTTGTCTCTCGGACCCAAATCTGAGAATATTTTTATTGTTAGATATGATTTTGTCCAGAATTCCATGACTATCTCTATTATAGGTAGAGATATAACAGTGAAACTATGATCAAAACAGTCATTCTTCTACATTCTCTAATTGTGTTAACTTCTTGTAAATGAAGTTTAACGATTCATCAGTTTGCTGGGGACCCCCTGGGACCCCCTCAAGGACCCCTGGTGGTCCCCAGACCCCACGTTGAGAACCACTGGCGTAGAGGACCCAGAAAGGAAATGGAACGGTTTATGCTGTGTTTCCTCTTGAAGGTTTTTCTTACAGGGGCGGCATGGTCCGGGGAGACACACTATAGGCAGCAGTTACTATAGGAAATGACTGAATGATTATAGAAACACTGTAGGTAGCAGTTACTATAGGAAATGACTGAACGATTATAGAAACACTATAGGCAGCAGTTACTATAGGAAATGACTGAACGATTATAGAAACACTATAGGTAGCAGTTACTATAGAAATGACTGAATGATTATAGAAACACTATAGGTAACAGCTACTATAGGAAATGACTCAATGATTATAGAAACACTATAGGTAACAGTTACTAGAGAAACACTATAGGCAGCAGTGTGTCTGTGTGCTTCGACCACACATTGCTATTCTTCTTCTCCTCACCATCTCGGCAGAAATCTACGGAGCCTGCCAAGGGTCATGGCCAGAATTTTTTTTTTTTTTTTTGCGTTCCCTCGCAATATGTTTTGCGTTCTCTCGCAATACTTTTCTTCTTCCATTCCTTCTGAGCCATATGTCTATTTCTGCTCAGCTGCTCCCAGGGCAACGCCCCAGTATGGATCAGCTCATTGAATTTTACTTTGAACCGGGCATTAAGTATGCTGATATTGTACTACTGCTCAATAGGCATGGTTATGTAATTAGTGAAAGTAAACTTAGATCAAGAGGTCTCTCCAGAAGAAAGATGAAGAAAGATGAAATGCCGATGTTGCATGGGAACGCAAAACTATTGCAAGGGAATGCAAAAGTATTGCAAGAGAACGCAAAAAATTCTCGCTGTGACCCTTGGGGGGCTCCGTAGAAATCACTGGAAAACACTGGTTCTAACAGTCCTCAGTGCACAGCAGCTTATAGCCTACCAAGTGAGAGCATTTCAAATAAAATCATTTTGAAAATATTCTTATCCTGGCATGTCATGGCCTTACCGTGGCAGCCTGCCACAGTTAAATATATAGTGGGGAAACACTGGATTGTATGTGACGAGCTCAACAAAGCCAAAAAACAAGCTTCCGAAGCCAAGGAGAGTGGAGCCGTGGGTGGGGGGGGGGGCTCCACCTGTCCAAGTTGTATGAGGAGTTATGCTTGTTTGACGGACAGCTTAAAGGATAAGGCTGGTGTTTTTTAATGCATTGCTTACCGTCAACAAATCCTATGAAAATAACAAAATCAACAATGCATTTGCTCTACTCCCGTTACATTCTGACTTCCCATGTTCCCTTTTTAGCCTTCAACCCAGATTGATTGATTGATTTTCTTTTATTTTCGTGTCAAGTGCCCAACCCTCATGGGTTTACAAGACACCAAAGTTACAGTTGCAGTGGTCACACATTTCATTTCATTACAAAATTACAGATTATTATACAGCTCGGTCTTCAACAAAATATTCCGCCTTCTCTCCCAAGCTTGGCAAATAAAATCTGCTACAAAAAAGATTCCCTTCTTGAAGCACAACTCAAGTTTTTCATAATCATCCAGCCCAAAGAAATCAACATAAATAGAGGACATTTTACTAAAAAGTACATCCCTTCACGGAAGTCGTTGGCTCCAATTGTAAGCTAAAAACCTTGAAATACAGCTCACAAAGACATAGTTTACATTTTAAAAATCGCTAACTGTAAAAGTCAGGATGTTGTAGTTATTACCAAATCAAATTCAAATGGGAACAAATTCTTCATTACGCCGGGGACTATTTTCGGTGAACTACTTTCCTGAGATGGAAAACATGTTTATGGCCGGCTTATTAAGTTGTTTGAGGAAAAAGTCAGCTGGCCCGGTGCATGGTGATGATGAAATATGTTGCCCAGAGCAACGGCACGGCTCTGTGACGTGTTTTTAATAATTTTTTTAATGCAATGGAGTTCTATGGCTGCTGGGACATGGCTGCATTGGGCACCGGCTACATGGACGAGACTTGTTGGCAAAGCAAAATCATTGCTGATTTTGTTATTTTCATAGGATTTGTTGACAGTAAGAAATGCATTAAAAAACACCAGCCTTATCCTTTAAGCACCTCCTACATATTGTCATGACAAACTGACAAACTATGAAGGTTCAGGGCTTTCAGAAGTTTGGGGTGGTTCTCAGAAGCACTTCAATACAGGTCTGAATGAAGATGAGACACCACAGAATATGTTTATGATGTTAATGACTACATTGTTTATTAACTGAAGAGATGGCAGTGAAGAAGTGTGTGTGTGTGTGTTTGAGTGCTGGTTAGGAGAGCTGTAGTTGTGTATTTGTGTGTGTGTGTGTGTGTGTGTGATGATGGTTGTGTTGATGGGGGTGGGGTTGAATTAGGAGGAGAAATGGCAGTGGAAAAAGCGATGGTTCTCCATCAATTGTCAATGCACCACACACACACACACACACACACACACACACACACACACACACACACACACACACACACACACAAAAGGAAACTGATGATGAGCCCTTTTTCTCTATATGAAAGTTTAATGACTTCCCTCTCAGTTACATAAATGTTATGTCCCCTCTCTGTGCCACACTATTCCCTTACTGTCAGCTAAACGCTTGGCCCAGAGTGTGTGTATGTGTGCGTGTGTGTGTGTATGTGTGTGAAATGACCCATTTATTTGATTAAAGGGTGATCATATCATTAGTTTAGCCAGAAAACAACAAATCAGCATCAGTAACTGGGTGAAAATCTCATATCTACAAAGTGTTCACATATGACATTCTCAAGAAAAGATGTATTATTTTCCAATGGATGCCCATGTAATTTTGATGTGAGTTGTGGATATTTGTCACAGAGAGCCTTGTCAAAAAAATGGAAATAATGCTTTCAGAATAATGCTTTTTTATCCTTAAAAGACCGTATTCTCATATAACTTCCATTGGTTTTCTACTACTTCCTTTATGTGGGCTTTACCCTCCTCTACCTTGCTGGTTTTCAGTGATGCTTTGTATTGCTTGCCTGGCCACCTGTGTGTGTGTGTGGGGGTCTAATGGAGATGGTATATGCTGTGAATGCATTGGCCTCACTTGATTTACTGGCTAATTATAAAGGAAAAAAGGAGCAGGAGAGGGGAAGAAAAGAGGCGAGAAGGGGAGGGTACGACTAAAGAATCAGTGAAGAACAAAGGGAAGGACATACCTTACGTGTTCATTTTGAACAGATCAGGCCTGATTTGCATGAAGCCTCTTAGAATTCAGATGTCACAGTTGCAGTCAGTAGCCGGCTTGCAGCCACAGAGGCCATTTTGCATCTATGTCAGCTGGATAGCGTGGCCACCACCAAGCCTTAGCTTCAATGGGCCTGATTCACAAAATTTGTCTTCAGTTATTTTGAATTTTAGTTGTGATACCGTATTTCCTCTAATATTGGCCCAGGCCTTTATTTACCTCAACTGCAGAGGGTACCAGGTCTTTATTGGAAGCAGGCCTATATTAGAGACAGGCCTTTATTTCTAATTCCCTCTGTTTGATAAGTATATTTGCTCATATTTTAGTACGAAGCCTCCTTGTTTTCTGATCTGCTTCTGTTGGGGTTCGTTAGGTAGCCGTTTTTTTGTTACTGCGATGCATTACCGATAATTACGGTAATCGACGACGGCACGCTCCAGAGGCTTCCGCCGGCCGAGCCATCTTGTGGCATACTGCCATCTTGTGGCACTTGTACGTTACTACAAACTACAGTTACATTATATAACAGGCACCAGGAGTTTACCGGTATCCACCGTTGTTTTTTCCTTTGTTTTTTTCCCCGACCTGTATTTGAGGCCGGTCTTTATTTGTTTGTGTCGACCACGGCCCCGGCCATTATCGGAGAACCGGCTTTTAATTGACTACCGGCCACTATTAGAGGAAATACGGTAATCCAATTCATCCAGTTCATGAAAGCTTGCTGTTCTAAACACCCCGTGTCTGGTAGCTCTTTCCTGGGAAAAATTCTCCGGTACACAGGAAGTGATCTGTTTTACGTTTCCGGTTTGTTTGGAATAAATAGAAGAAGAACTGGGTAGTTAGCATGAGCAGCTATAGCCACCATGGCTGAACAGACAAAGAAAAGAGCTGCAGCCACCTACAGAAACTCAAACCTTTCAACAGAAAATCCAAGGAAAAGGACGTCACAGTAGCCTACTGGTCAAGCTGTTTGATTGACAGCTGATCTCTGGGAAGAGCAGGGCAGAAACACCACAGCAATGAGCGCTGAGCAACAAAGATGGATACAAAATCCAAAAAAATAAATATAGCTGCCAGCGGTGATTGGCGGGGTCCAAGTGCCTGATGAAATCTGGGTTAAATGTGTCATGTGGACCACTGTGCAAATGCGATTCCTGTGTCTCTGCATGAAAGAATTCCATTTCTACAATTTATGTTATGGAATATCAAGAATCTTTTGACAACTTTTAATCAAGGGGCGTCCAGAGATGTTGCATACCAAATTTGGATACGTTTAGGCGGAGTTCGCAGAAATAGGTTTTTGAGAAAATTCTAAATGGCGGAAAATCAAATATGGCGCAAATGGGTGGGGCTGATAAAAATGACGTGTCTTCACCCAAGGAATCCAGGGAAAAAATAATTTTGTTTATACGATTTATACTCATTGAGTCACGGCTATTTAAGATTTTAAATGTTGAATGTACAAAATTTTGCCCATTGCAGTACATGCGTTCATGAGTAAACTTTGGAAGCTAATTATATCAAAATGGTATGGAATATCAAAAAACGTTTTGATAACTTTTAATCATGGCAGTCCAGAGACAATGCAGGCCAAATTTGGATGTGCTTGGACCCCTAAAAACAATAGGGGTTCCAGCTCTATGTGGTTGGACCCTTAATAAAATTCTGGGGGAAACACTGAATACTTGGAATTTGGGGGAATTTTTGGAGCCCTATGGATGTTGAATATCAGCAGCTTCAATGTGAAAATATCAGTATTGGTATCATCTTTCAAAAACCTGTATCATTCAAACACATTCAGCTTTGGTTTGGGGGGGTGAAACTGCCTGTCTGCCTACTTTGTCATCCATTTGTTCAGCAACTATCAATTGAATGCCATAATGGACATGGTATGTGTGTGTGTGTGTGTGTGTGTGTGTGTGTGTGTGTGCGTGCGCTCCGTTGTTTTGCTGTTGAACGACAGAGATGAATGGAGAAAAGGCAATGATAGCCTGTTATTAATCAGTCATATAATGATAAGCCAGTTTGTCTTCAGCATGGAATGAAGCGACAGTGAAATTGAATATGGCTCCAACCTGGTTTTGCACTATTGCACTATTTAGTATCAGAATAATACATTGATCACATACAAAAAAATAAAAAAGAGAAATAGGTAGATATACAGTACTGTTTTCTGCATTAGTGTGTCAGTAGACTGCTGTTTATTGTAAATTTTTGATATTCAGAAACTTTTCATTTCATTAGTTTTGAAAGCATCTTCGCTTTATGGATATCTTCTGACTTTTGCACAGTACTGTATATATATATATATTTTTAAGTATTCTTCTATTCGGCCATATACAGAATTACAGGTGTCCATCTCTGCACAAAAATATCCTTTTTCATTTTTAATTGTGCAGTCATTTCTTCCATTATGTACACCCGTCTCAGCCTCTTAGTCCATTGTTCCACTGTAGGGGGTTGATTTTGCAACCAAGAAATAGTTATCATTTTCCTTGCAATTAACAATAATACCCTTAAGATATACAAATGATCCCCATAGAGTATACTTCTCGGTATACATCCCAGAATATAATACAGCGGATTCAAAGGTAAATCAACATCTAAAATGACTGTTATCTCACTTCTAATATCCTCCCAAAATTTCTGCAGTCTTGGACGATCCCAGAAAATATGTGTATGATCCCCAATCATTCCACAGCCTCTATGGAACACACACACACACACACACACACACATACAAATACACACCCACTGTGGCCTGAGGCTCTAACATGTCTTGGGATTTTGTTGTCCCTGGTCATGGTTAGGACACTCCTACACAGCCAAAGAGAAATGCCTAATGCATTTGAGAGTGAAAACGAATGGCCGCCTATTGCTCTTCACAGTCTGTGTTTGCAGATATTCATAATCAATATTATTTCTCACTGGGGGTTTTGCAGCCTACAGGACGGGCTGCAGTAGTTTCACACACAACAACAACAGGCCTTATTTGCTCTCGTGTTGCATCTGCTATAGTATCTGACTGGTAGGACACACACACACACACACTCTCACACACACACACACACACACACACACACAGTATCAGCAGCCCTTATCTGCTGTCCTGCAGTGTTTGTGACGGCGGCCCCCTGTGTGCTGGTTGCTGATCTCACTGTGTTTTAGTCAAGCTGAAGTTTATTGAGTGTCACTATCACACTCCCTCTGAACCCCGCTCACCTTCGCCTTCACACACACACACACACACACACACACACACACACACACTGGTGTGCAAGTCCCCAGCTGTAGTGCAAGTGTGTGTGGTTGCCAGTTGTGTTGTTGTGGCCCTGTATGCTGAGCTGCAGACAGACAGACTGAGCTGTAGGAGCGGCTGTGGCTGTGTGTGTGTGTGTGTGTGTGTGTGTGTGTGTGTGTGTGTGTGTGTGTGTGAATGGGTGAATGTAGCCATGTTGTAAAGCGCTTTGGATAAAAGTGCTATATAAATGCCGTCCATTTACCAGACAGATAGAGCTACAGGAGCTACAGACATATTCAATATCTTTATATTTGATGCCAAAAAAATCAATAAATAAATAAAAAAATTATCCATATTCAGTATCCCCCCTACTAATACTACTACTATTACCACTGCAGATAATAATACTAATAATATTGCTAATAAGAATAAGAATAATAATTACATACTTACATACTGTGGAATCTGATCAAAATGTCTCAGTAGAATCAGTTCAGGCTAAGGTCTTGTAGTATTGTATTGTATGTGTAGTATTGATCAGTCAAGGTTAGACTGGATGTGAATAGGGGAGACAGACTGGGTCCTGGGTTCTCTCTCCTCACTGTCTCTCATGAAACATGCAATAGTTAAGTTTTATGTTTTCTATAGTTCTTAAAAAAAAAACAGTGTGTAAGTCTGAGACAGTCTGCTCTATTTCACTTTCTTTGTCCCTCCTCCCCCAATCCCCCCACCGCACCGCACCCCACCCACAAACACCCCCCACCCCCCCCACACCACAGTCTGGTGGTTGACTGCTCTTCTTCAGGTCCGGCTCAATTAAAAAGGCCCTGCTGAATAATTGAAATCTTAGCGGTGTGGCTGGATTCATAATTCATGTTTTTGACAACACACTGTTCAATGCATTGGTCTGATACAAAGCCTGTGTGTGTGTGTGTGTGTGTGTGTCTATGTATGCATGCACATGCATATTGAGGGTACAGTGTGTGTAGGTGTTTGAGAGAGAGAGAGAGAGAGAGACAGAAATGGCTGATGGATGATTGAAGGGTTAGTGGGTGAGGGGGGGAGGGGGGGGGGGGCTTTAGAAGATCAACCAGCTTTGAACGTGACCTTTAACAGGTTCAAAGGATTTAGAGAGAGAAAGAGAGAGAGAGAGAGAGAGAGAGAGAGAAAGAGAGGCATGAGTCAGGATTTCAACTATAGGGACGGGCATTTTCATTTCTCTTTTCTTTTTTAATTTCTTTTTCTATGAAGTCACACGGTTTAACAGGAATGGATTAACCGGATTAGGCAACAGCTAATAAATAGCTAGAGACAAATCTCAATGAAAATAACGCCAATAGGCTCGATCAGATTTAAAGGAAACGGAAACAAGTCAAAACTAGTCAGCATCTTGGAATATAATGTAATCAAATCAAATCAGCAATAACAGCTCACTTCTACATTGCATTTTCTCAGCTTTCCACTTGGTTATGTGGCATTTGGGCTGAAAATTGGGATCGAATATTGAAAGTCACGGTTTGTGATATTTTAAATAACTTGACTCGCTTCTCAAACATGGCAGATAGTTGCCGTGATACTGTGTAACACCAGGGCATCAACCCGCACACTGCCCAAGAGGAACGTGGACCGCATTCTGAATTTGAGGCAACACTCTGTGGGTTTCTCCCGGTTGGCAACTGATGCAATTTCTTCAGTCAACTCAAATGTGCAGCAATCAGGTAATGCCCCTGGTGTGAAAGACCGTTTTCCTCAACATATTTTGGTACTCTGTAGTATGGAAAGTACCAACCTTCGGTATCATGCGTATACACACAGTTTTTTCTTTGTGATATTGCTCTCTCCATCCTTTGTCACCATAAATAATTAAGTAAACTTGCCTTTCAGTTTTAATGTTTTCATGTCAGCTCAAGGCAAGTCAAGCTGATTTATTGTCATTCAACCATATACAGTGCTCAGTATATAAACAAACAAAATGGCGTTCCTTTAGGACAATACAATACACAAGACTACAATACACTATGTAACATTTAAATTAAAATTTAGACTACATTTAGTGCAGTGGACATGACAATGTAAACACAATATAATAATTACAATATATTATAAAGAAATAAATAAATAATAAAAAATATATACTACTCTTTACTAAATATATACTAAATAATTATACTATGTAATATAATACAATATAATATATTAGAAGCAAATGGATCTCAAGAATCCAGAGGGGGATCCAGGTTCACATTTTAATATATTTGGCCCATTATCGCTCACTATCAGAGTCTAGCCTACTTAGCTCGTAGCTTACTAGTAAGCTAGCTAACTAACTTCCCTGCTAGATTCAAGCAGTTGTTCTGGTTGTTGTTCCCAAGTTTGCTCGCTAATTTGTTAACTGTAAGTCCCTGTGGACAAAAGCGTCTGCTAAATGATATAATGCAATGTAATGTAACTGTTAAGTCTATCTGAACTCTTTGTGTGTTGAAGTAACGCTAGTTTTAGGCCTATATATTTATGGCAATCTTCTTGGTAGAGTTTCTCGCCCCTGGAGTCCAAAATGGCCGGCGCGTGAATAAGGTCAATAACAACAATGGAGGGAAGCAGTAAGAAAAGAGAGAAAAGTGAAGCTAAACGTTGGAAAAACATGGTGAACATCTGTGTTGCTTTTTGTCCTGCGGATTAGCTGCATTTGCATCTACTTCTTCTTCGCCTGTGGAGGCTTTACAGATGCTGGCTACCTCAGCCCCAGACTAGAAGACAGGGGCCAGTTGCATAAAGATAGACCTGGTCTTAGACTTAAATGTGACTTTAAGTCAAACTTATAGACATTTATATTTACCTGTTCCTACTACTTCTTGGTTGTTGTAGATCTCTAATGGCTTGTTTCTGTCTCTAAAGACTCGCTCTCTTCTTCAGACTCTTTCCAAAAACCAAAGATTTGCCATCTTGTATGAAACAGCTTCAGTATTTAAAAGTCCCACTCTGACAGCCCGACTCGTTGCCATAACAACAAAGATTCGACATCAAGATTAGCCCGGGGGAAGGTGGCTAACATTCCTACCTCGAAATAAGTCAGTTGTAATATTTAAGTAACAGACAGTCTTAATTAGACTAGTCCAACCTGAGAATCTAAGACCAGTCTAAGGCTTAGAATAGTCTTAAATGCAGCTGGCCCCAGCTCATCAAGATGAGTGACAGGTTTTGGGGCAGGAAGTTGACCAACTGAGGGGGAGGAGGGCCTGACTGTCTCATGGAGAAACGCTGCAGATTGTAGCTTTAAATCTGACTGATATGAGGGATGGAGAAGAGAGAGAGAGAGAGAGAGAGAGAGAGAGAGAGAGAGAGAAAGGGAGAAAAAAAATGGGAAAAGACTGGGAAGAGATAGGGGTTAGAGAGGATTAGGTGAGCGAGAGAGAGCGAGAGAGTAATGTGAAGGAGGAGAAAACTAGATGGGATGGCCCAGTCTGTTAAGGTGACGCCTCTTCACTTCCCTTTCTCTCTCTCTCTATGTCTCTCCGTCTCTCTCTCTCTCTCTCTCTCTCTCTCTCTCTCACTCTCTCTCTCGCTGCAGTGCTCTTATGTAATCTGATTGATTTTAGGGGAATGTTCTAGTGCAGAGTAGATGGGAGGCAGCTGCAGCGAGGAGGAGAGGGAGAGGAGAGGAGAGGACGGGAAAGAAGGAGAGGAGAAAGGAGAGGAGAGGAACAGAGGAGAGGAGGAGAGAGGAAAGGGAAAGAGGAGAAGGGGAGGAGAGGAAAGGAGATGCTGGAGGAGAGATAGATGAGATGAGATGAAATGAAAGGACAGGGGAGATGAGAAGAGGCAGCGGGAGGAAAGGAGGAGAGGGTAGGAGGAGATGAGAGGAGGCGTAAGGAGATGAGGAGATATGAGAGGAGAAGAGACGACATGATGGATGTGTTAGAGCAGTGGTTCTCAACGTGGGGTCCGGGGACCACCAGGGGTCCTTGAGGGGGTTCCAGGGGGTCCCCAGCAAATTGATAAATTGTTAAACTTCACCATTATTTCATTTACAAGAAGTGAACACAATTAGAGAATGTAGAAGAATGACTGTTTGGATCATAGTTTCTCTGTTATCTCTCTACCTACAATACAGATAGTCATGGAATTCTGGACAAAATCATATCTGACAATAAGAATATTCTCAGATTTGGGTCCAAGAGGCAAAATCTGATCATATGGGGGTCTGTGGCCCTAATGTGGACTAAATTAGGGGTCCTTGATATGAAAAAGGTTGAGAATCACTGTGTTAGAGAATTTAAAACCTTGATCTCCACATGATTGAGAGACCATTACATCTAGAAATGTTGAAGTCAGACCAATGTTGAAGTTGTTTGCCAAATCATGCAACCACTGTCAATCCATCTATCCATACAAACATACAGTGTTGGGAAGTAGTTTTACCACATGTAATCAAACTAGTACTTAATCTACATTTTGCTGTCGCTTGGTGCTAGCTCAGCTACATTCAAATGTGAATTGTATTGGGGTTTTTTTGTCACTCTGAGGCATATTTAACTAGGACTGTTTTGGCTGTAAAGATAAACCTTTAATTTCTTTATTTCAAAGTCACAATGAAACCACATTTTCAGAGCATCTTGCTTCCTTAATATGATGTATTTCCTGTCGAAACAGGATATTGGGGCAGGACATAACACGGTACGGAAGCCAAGAACGGCTGTGCTTGCAATTATTTTTTTAATGCCGTTATCTCGAGATCACGAGTTAATTATCTCGTGATCTCGAGAAAACGAGCTTTGTTATCTCGGGATAACGAGATAATCAAAAGAAAACAAAATGTGATTTCCTTTTATTACTTATAATGTTTATCAGAGATCAGGAGCCATGCCAGCATGCATAGATGGCGTCTTGACAACTGTAGCAACTGATTTAAAATGAATGAATTGAAAATGTCAGATCAAGGAGTACCCATTATTGATCAACGCATCAGACTGTACTTCAATCAATAATAAACATAAACATTATAAGTAATAATTATAAGTAATAAGAGGAAACAACAGGTTGATTAACTCGTGATCTCGAGATAACGGCATTAAAAAAAATAATTGCAAGCACGGCTGTTCTCGGCTTCCGTAACACAGGGAGGGATCATTCAAAAGTGTAAACCAATGGGATATCAGTTCGAGAGAAAGGCAGCTTTATCTGATGGGAGGAGCACAGGGCGGGACTATTCAAAAATCTGTGATGGTTTTATTGGTTGCTTGGTATATGACAAAGTCTCAACTAAAGATTTTCAGTTTTCCAGGAGGTAAAAATAATGAGATTTTGATATAAAAATACAGTAAAGTAAAGCCATTATTTTGGCATAAATTGTCAAATAGGTGTCTGGCATGGGAAGAATGAGCATCACCACATTCATTTTGAGACAACAGCATAATTTCTGCAAACAAACAAGACCATCACTGAGAAGCCTGTCAGCCTCTACACTGCATTTTACATTGTGTTCCTTAAAGTCGGATTTGGAGGGAAATCTGATAGATTGTTTTACGGCGCAAAACAGGAAGAGGGCGCTGTTCTTCCAGTGCAAGCAGAGTTTTCAGAGTTTCTGGCAACAACAGGTGGTGGAAGGAGTGAAAGGCAGATGAAGAAATAACATCCAACATGTTTATCCTCTTCAGTAAAGACATAATGGAGGGGTTGGTCAAGGCTTCTATCTCATCCCGCTAGCATGAGATAGCAGCTACAGTCTCATTTGTTTGCAATAATTATACCAGGGTATCACGATCAATTCGACATTGATATATTGATCTTTAAAAGCTATACATGTAGCATCATTAACATTCAAATAGTGTAGTTTGGTTTGAGTTTATGTCCAGACTGAGTGTAAATGAATAATTATGATAAACTTTATTTATATAGCACCTTTCCAAAACAGGGCTTACAAAGTGCTTTACAGGGTAAAAGCAAACAACAGGAATCATGAGCTGTTAATCATAAAAACACTAAGAACAAATAGCACAATAATAAAACAATATATAAAATAAGAGATAAAACATAAAACAACAAACACAGTAATAAAACATAACAATAAAAAATAAGATAAAACAATACAAACAAATGGTGTAGAAAAGGTAAGATGGGATCACAGGAAAGCTAGCTTATAAAAGTGCGTTTTAAGAAGAGACTTAAATGAAAAGATAGACATTCCGGGCTTTAAAAGTGATGAGTAAAATTTTAAAATCAACTCTAAAACTAACAGGCAGCCAGTGCAAAGATGAAAGGATAGGTTTCATGTGCTCTCGTTTCCTGGTACCTGTTAAAATCCTGGCGGCTGCATTTTGGATGAGTTGTAGAGAGGAGAGAGACTTTTTGCTGCAGACGGAGAGAAGGGAGTTGCAATAATCTAGCCGCGATGAAATAAAAGCATCAAGATTTTCGGTAGACAGAAATGGCTTAATTTGAGACATTTTCCTAAATTGAGAAAAGCATGACTGTATGACAGATTTGATATGGCTGTTCAAAGTGAGGTTGCTGTCAAATAAAACACCAAAGTTTCTACACTGCGGAGAAATAAAATGGGAGTATGAACCAAGGATGTTTGTAATTTGAGTGTCAGAGGAGTCAGTTCCAAATAGATCTCAGTCTTTTTTGAGTTTGGCTGAAGGAAATTGGAAGGAGTGATGGACATTGCATCCGACAGAAAATTGCCGTTGTGAGCCAGATTTGGACTTTATTTCAAATAAAATGCTAATTTTGTTAGCATACTAATCAGTGGTACTTTTCAGTGGTGTTTTTCCATATATGCTCATTTTTACAAAGTAACTTTAGTTTAAACTTTAGTAAAAAAAAACAACAACCTACATTTCTCATGAGGGTAGCTTTGCTGTAGTTCAGCTTCTTCTGATGTGAAGTAACTGGCAGCTTGTAAACCTCAACTTAACTTTCACAGATTCAACAACACTGGTTACATACTGTACATACACACATCCCCCTATCATCCATCCATCCACATAAAAATAAAGTATTAGAGTAAGCTCCACGGAGGAACTCCTCCCATTCGTGAAGTTAGGAGTACATCTGGGAAGGACGTACGAATTGGGACGTCCCCCTGGGGAGTTCCTCTGGAGCCTGGACATTGGTGGGGGTGGGGTGGAGGAGTGACAGCAGCATTCAGCATAGATCTGTGAGTAGCACAATAGCATAGTAGGTGATGCGTTTATACTCCTGTCACTCAGGCGATTGGCTCTCTGAAAAAGAGAGGGAAGTGACGGCTAACTCTGATTCGTTCTCTGGAAAAAAGGGGGAGAGTGTTTGCCAACTCTGATTGGGTAAAGAGAAAGCATGAATGAATGAATGATTTAGGTAGTCTTCCTGATTGAAATTGCGTAATACTTCACTACTTTTGGGGCAGTGTTAGCCTAGAGGTTAGAGGAGCAGGCTTGTGACTGGAAGGTCACAGTTTGAATCCCTGGACCAACTGGTAATATGTGGGGTAGAAATGTGAAACTGGATTAGTGAAAATATTACATGCTGTGGCTTTGTAATTGGTATAATAACACAAAGCTGGATTACTCTGCAGACCTCCTGTTGAACACCCATCTATCCAAGCCGCTCAGGATCAGAAGTCATGTGAGGCAACAGACTTACTGACATGAAGTGAGAATTATGGGTTAGCTTAATAGGTATATAGACCTAAAAGGATTTGAAAGTGCACACCCATGCTTTTTCTTAAAATGTTCTATAAATATGGTCCCAGGTCTATGTTTTGATAAGCCACAGGAAGGGAACGGATGCTCTTAAAAGAATGAATTACATTTTGAATTTTAGCCTCGTTTTTCCTCACCGTGTGATTGTCACATTGTAGTAAAAAGGGCGCAACAGAAGCACGTCAGTTGCCTGAAAAACGGTTTGTCAGCACGGTTAGCATTCCTCAGTGAAACTAATGGGTGCTGCTAGTCGCATCATTACAAGCTTATGCAACGGTGTGTAGAAACCAGAGAATTAATAATATATATATAATGTAGAAACCTGTCTGCCATGGTTGTGACAGGTGCTTGGTGATGAAAACTAACAGGTAAAATTCAATGTCACTGTGAAGATAGAGCAAGACTCAGTGGGCAGAGGCACATTCAATTCAGTTCAATTCAACTTTATTGTTGTTCTGCCTTACATGAGTGCACAGTGAAATCCCAAACAAATGAATAAAAACGAGAAAATACAAAATATGACAACATAGTGCAACAGCGCAGTGGAAGGCTAAGTATCATGTATTGAGTAATGGGGAACGAATAGGGAAAGAGTGTCCCAATATTAATAGTTGTATAGTATAAGTAACTGATGCAAGTCATTTTTATTTCAGCATTATTTTGGGTGAGCAGGAATAACAAGGTGTATGGATGTAGGCATGAAGCAGGGTTATTATATTGGGATTTTTCATTCGTTTTTATTTTTATATACTGTAACTTTCGATTTAAATTTTAATTTCAGTTTAGTTTTAGTTCAGTGTGGATTTAGTAGTTTTTTTTTTGTTTTTTGTTTTTTAAACAAATGTTAAGTTTAATTTAGTTTCAGTTGTAGTTTTAGTGGTTTTGGTTGGGGTGATATTTTAAAAATTAAGTTAAGGGTTAGTTAATGCTTAATAAGCATTAACTAACCCTTAATTAACAGTTAACTAATGTGTCTGGCAATCACTAAGGTATTCATTTATACATTATTTAATAGTTTATAAAGATGACTATTAAATAATGTATAAATTAATACCTTAGTTAACATGAACATCATTAGTAAATTACACATTAGTTAACTGTTAATTAAGGGTTAGTTAATGCATATTAAGCATTAACTAACCTTTATTAAGCATTAAGCATTAACTAACTTACATTAATTTTTCAATACATCAGCTAAATTGGGACTAATTCATCTCCACCCAAAATTCATTCACCTTAACAAAGTCTTGTTTTTATTTTTTATTTCAGTTTATGACAAATATTTTTAACCGCTAGTTTTCATCTTAGTTTCAGTTTACGATCACACCCTGGATATAAAGTGCCAGAATCTGGCTCATGACCTGTATGTCTCTCTCTCTCCCCCATCTGTCCTGCCTCTCTCTGCTGTACACTGTTCAGTAAAGCAGAAGATACCTTAAGAAAATTGTAACCACCCCACAGGAGAAGATCAAGGTGCTATTCCAGGCAGCGTGACCCCTTCCCAACAAATGTTTTCATTAGACGCTATAGGCTGACATAAAAGGAGCAGCGGTACCTTGTTGTCCTGCATCTGCCTGGCCTCTTAAAACAGAAAAAGAAAAAGTAGGATGAAGTTTCTCTCGCTTTTGTTGGTGCTATGACCCTCTGCAGTTGTCGCAGCAACCTACATACTGTGAGTTGAGCAGGTGAGCATGTGATTGTGTGTGTGTCTGTATGTGTGTGTGTGTGTGAGAGGGAGAGAGAGAGAGAGAGAGGAGAGAGAGTGCAAGCAGTATGAGTAATGGGGTTCATGCGGCATCTCATACATCCTGGCTGATGTGTGATGTGGACGGATGGTCGGGCGAATGGGCAAACTATTTATAGGGGACCTACCTACGGAATAGAACCGACACACGCACACACACACACACACACACACACACACACACACACACGCACAGGTTGCTTGCTGCAGTGCTGTATTTTCCTCTGGTCCCAAAGGCTGGCCGCGGCCTCTCAAAGACACCAGCAAACTCTGTAGACTGTAACTTTATGTGAAGCGTCCCATATATGACAGAGCAGAGAACACCCAGCACTGGGCTTTGCAGTGCTAGCTAGCTGCTGCTGTACAGTCCTCTAACAAAGAAGCATGATGGGTTGTGTGTTGGAAGATGAATCAGCATCAAGCTTCAAAGGGCCCCAGCAGTAAATGCGTGTCAACACTGATTTTGGCAGTGGAAGTGAACACTTAATGCTTTTACATTTTACTTTTCTTCGCTGGATATAAAAGCGATGATATTCACAAGGTTTTTCGGGAGCGTATCTATGTTCCCAGGGTCCTATGTTCCCAAGGTCCTATGTTCCCGGGGTCCTATGTTCCCAGGGTCTATGTTCCCAGAGTCGTAAGTTCCCAAGGTCCTATGTTCCCAGGGTCCTTTGTTCCCAAGGTCCTATGTTCCCAGGGTCCTATGTTCCCAGAGTCATAAGTTCCCAAGGTCCTATGTTCCCAGGGTCCTATGTTCCCAGAGTCATAAGTTCCCAAGGTCCTTTGTTCCCAAGGTCCTATGTTCCCAGAGTCATAAGTTCCCAAGGTCCTATGTTCCCAGGGTCCTTTGTTCCCAAGGTCCTATGTTCCCAAGGTCCTATGTTCCCAGGGTCCTATGTTCCCCAGTTCAATATTCTGTTAACACACATTAACCCTCCTATTGTTTCAAGTTAAAATATTTCATAAATATTATCCAGTTTTTTCTATTGGAACAAGGTTTCAAAACAGCTATATAAACACACCAAAACCATGGTTATCATTTTATTTGATTTTGAAGGTCTCTAACCCTAACCCTAGAACTGGGGAACATAGGACCCTGGGAACATAGGACCCTTTGTCATGTTCCCATTATGTGCCATATAAATCTGGGGAACATAGGACCCTGGGAACATAGGAATGACTCCAGGTTTTTCATGTTTCATACTTGATGCTTTTGCTGGAATATCAGACCTGGACCCAAATCAGAAATTCAGTCTCCTACCCTGGGTTCCAATGCCCATTCAGCTATATTTCAATCAGGAGAGACTAGGATGAATGCTCAAAAGAAAAACTTTATTCATGACATGAAACACGATGAAAACCTTGGCATAAGCTCCACGGAGGAACTCCTCCCATTCGTGACGTTAGGAGTACATCCGGGATGGACGTAAGAATTGGGACGTCCCCCTGGAGAGTTCCTCTGGAGCCTGGACACTGGTGGTGATGGGGTGGAGGAGGGACGAAGGTAAGCACAGCGACTGGAATGACAGCCGCATACAGCATAGATCTGTGAGTAGCACAATAGCATAGTATGACGCGTTTATACTCCTGTCACTTAGACGATTGGCTCTCTGAAAAAGAGAGGGAAGTGACCGCTAACTCTGATTGGTTCTCTGGAAAAATGGGGGAGAGTGTTTGCCAACTCTAATTGGGTAAAGAGAAAGCATGAATGAATGAATGATTTAGGTAGTCTTCCTGATTGAAATTGTGTCCTGAGATCAAAATATCTTAACTTTTTGGAACTGCTCCGGCGTTTTCGGAGCCCTAAAACGGAGACTTTTGAAAACGCTGCTGACCCCGTTTTAGTTCGAAAACTCTGGGATTGCGTTTTAGTCCGGACGGGCGGAAACGGACACTTTTGGAAACGATGACACAGACACCCACGTTCGCTTCCCGATTGGGTCTTATCAGTCACGACTTATCAGTGCTTTGTGACGACTCCCAATCTATGCTTTCCGCCGCCTTGACCACCTTATGTGTTACTTTCAATAACAGTTCCACCTCCTCGTCCAAGCAAAGAAATCTCTGGTTGTACTTTTCGCCCATTGCTGTTCTTCCTCCGTAGTATTTTCTGCAACTAAGCAACCAACCGCAGAGTAGACAATCTGCTTCCTGTTTACACCGGCACGCTCATGCCCAGTGTACCTGAATGGTCATGTGATATGTGCTTTCAGGCGTGTTAGTATGGACGAAGATTATATCTAAAACCCTTGTGTGGACGGAGATCGTTTTCGTATTAGAACACATTTAAAACATATTAGTGTGGATGTGGCCTGAAAGCCTGACTGCTAAGAAGCTTTGTGTGAAGTCCTGGTTGGTTGCTTGGCAACAACAGGCGCGCCCATAAGACGACCGTCCAAGCGCGATCATTGAAAGGATGCAAGCAGCGCACCTGGCGTTTTCCACGTGAATCGGCCCTATAACTCCCTCAAAACCTGCTGTCGAGGTTCCCTTCAGCAAGGCACTGAACCCCTAGCTGCTCCAGTGGAGCCGCTCAGTGGCCACCAGGAGAAGACTGTGGTTGTACTGCCCATACAGAACCTGTACGAGCAGGCAGTCATGAAACAAAGCAACAAAAATCATTGCGGACTCTCAGCATCCCCTCTTCTCTGAATACGAACCTCTGCCATCAGGAAGAAGACTCCGTGTGCCAAAGTGCAAATCAAACCGCTTGAAGCTCTCGTTTGTTCCAGCCTCCATCAAGCTGCTGAACTCTAATGCTAAATCTTAGTGCAATCGAGCAATGTGCAATAAATACACAAGCACTTTAGCACTTAGCACTTTTGCAGTTTAATTCCTACAGTTTCTTTTTAAGCCGTTGTGTTGTCAATGTCAAATGTATAGTCAAATGTCTTTTGTATAGTCAAATGTCTTTTTTATGTATTTAAGATGTTTCTATGTGTAGAACTGTCTAGCATCGTGTCAGACGCTTCTCATGTTTTGTGATGTTCCCCTCGGGGACAATAAAGTTTACTCTACTCTACTGGGCAGCTCCCAGTGCCTGACAGTAGAAGACTGGGGTTGTACTGGGTGGTAGTGAACAGCCATTTTTCAGACAACATTCAAAGCTTTTCACTTTTCCATTGTGGTGCAGTGAGATTGAACCAAGCTTAAAACTGCAATAAGCGATATCAGACCTTATAACCAATCCTGAAACTAATATGTTCTATGTGGAGATTTCATTGAGACATAATGATATAAACCAATATCCACACATGCGGGCCAGCTGTGTTGCTGTTTTCACCTCTTTTCTAAAGCTTGTTGTCAAATTCTAATCCAGAACGAAGCTCCTCCCTCTCCCTCTCGTAGTTTTCCAAGTGTTTTTTAAACTCGCTTGGTTCTCACCCCCCCCCATTCCTGAAAATGTTTGCGTAATGGCAGGATCAATGAATCGAGGGAGTAAACTTAGTAAACTAGTAAATCTCCACATAGCACACATTAGTTTCAGGACTGGTTATAAGGTCTGATATCACTTATTGCAGGTTTAAAGCATCACCAAATGCATTTCCATCGATAGTTATCATTGTTTCTTCATCAACAATAAGCATTTCCCCCTCAAGGCAGCAAAAAACCTTTTTGCTACATTGCGGAATTGTTATCTAAATTTGCCATTTCTATTCAGCTTTTTGAATTTGATACATCATAATCCACTTCAAAAAATACTTTTTTCCATCCAGCTATTGATGAGTTGACAAATCATGGAGCCTGACATGTGCAGCCATGCAATCAAAACTACAGACTTTCTCAAGGCTTTCTAATTGCTTCTCTCTCTTCTTTATGGATCCTCTTTGACAGGTCTGTCTTGTTTCGGCCTTCCTCTGTCCCTTCCAGGTTGTCAGCAGTTTGCAGGGGATATTGACTGGCTGCTGATGGCTCCATAACAGCACTGAGAACTGCACTTTCTGACACTCTGCAGCTCTGCTGCTCAAATATTAATGCTGTCTATGTGAGACCTGCAGTGGCTGCAGCACAGAAGCACTGCTAATGCCAAGGAACTAAAAGGAACAAGAGTTATACGGCTTTATGCTGGAGGGTTCAGGCTGCTTCACATAATAACCCTGATTTATGAGACGCTTCCTGGATCAGTAAGGACTAATGGCGAACAACATGTACTCACAAAGTCTTCATCAAAGTCAACATCAATAGTCAAAGTCTTTCTTTCTCTCTCTCTCTCTGAATATTTCCTGTCACTCTCAACAATACACTGTCCAGTAAAGGAAAAATGGCAACAAGCCTGATTCATGTTAGTCTACTGAGGCGCAGAAAACTTATATCATGCCTTTCCAAACCTATAGTTATTACATTACATAACATTTTAGGCATTTAGATGATGGTCTTATCCTATGATGGCATATTAGGGCCATTGTAAGGTGAATTTTTTTTACCGCAGCCAGGGGGAAGGGGGTTATATTCATAGAAAAAGCTCAGAATTTCTGAGAATTTCTGAGAAATTTGCAAGAATTTTTTTTTTTTTTTTTTGGCAAGGAACCACGTTGATTCACTTTGCAAGGTGGGATCAACCAAGTGAAATATTTCAGTCAGACACCCCTGAACTTGAAAGCCACACGATGGTGAGGAGGTGCAGCAAACATGGCAAGTTTACTTATGTAGATAGTGAAATTAATGAAGTTGGTAGGTTATGAATTCAGATTTTTTTCTCAGAATATTACCCCCTCCCTTCCGGCTGCGGTAAAAAAAGAAAAATTCACCTACAATGGCCCTAATTCTGTCATATTACCCAGACCGTTTGTGCTCCACCCATTGAATACTCTTGGACCTTAAAATGTGTAGGGTGCCAATGGTGGACCCACAGTCTTGATATTAACAATCTCCTGCTCTACATCTATGAACTAACTGGCAGCTAAAGTTACATTAGCAACATATTAACAGTAAAGCCCATGAGCACTAAATTATTCATACAGTGGCCAGAGATGGGCAAAAATACAGTAATATGTATCTAGACACAAAACACAAATACATGACCATAAAATGTATCAAAATAAGTGACAAGTTACTGGTGTAAGCAAATTTATTTAATTAAAATACATGTAATTTGTATTTTCAAATACAAAAATACATGCATTTAAACATGAACATCTGATCCATACATGTAATTGGAATTTGCCTTTAGGTGTCCATTTGACAAGTAATAAATCAAGCATGAAGCCCCAAACAGGTGCCTTGCATAAAAGAAAAAGAAAAAAAAATTAAACCTGTTACATTTGTTTTGCCCTTGAACATGTTTCATGAACTTATCTTTTAACAAGTCACTGTTTACTGTTTATTTTTAGTTGATTTTAAGTACAAAAAACACTTTTCCTTAGATTTCAACAGTTCACACAAATCACTGCTTACTCTCATTCTGTCTATTTGTAGTTGCTTTTGAGTACAACTAATTTTGACTCATGTTGTCGGTCTCAGCTGGCACATGCATCAAGAAAGTCATGTCACACATGTCCATATAGGAAGTCAAAACAGGGCTGCATCTCAAAACTTGTGGAAATATAAATATTGGAACTCCGCATTTCATTAGATCTTGCATTACAATTCCAAAAAAGACATTTATGTATTTTAAATACCAAAATTCTGGTAACACTTTACAATAAGGGTCACTAAGTTAAGGGTTCGTTAATGCTTAATAAGGGTTAGTTAATGCTTAATAACAACAGTTAACTAATGTGTAATTTAGTAATGGTGTTCATACATTATTTAATAGTTTATAAAGATGACTATTAAATAATGTATAAATTAATACCTTAGTTAACATGAACACCATTAGTAAATGATTACCAGACACATTAGTTAAGTGTTAATTAAGGGTTAGTCAATGCTTATTAAGAATTAACTAACCCTTATTAAGCATTAACTAACCCTTAACTTAGTGACCCTTATTGTAAAGTGTTACCAATTCTACCACCATTCTATGCCCAAAAGCATCTTGATACCAACTACATTTTGTTTTTGTCACTCAGGTCAAATACAAATGACCAAATATCAAAAGTAATTAAAATATGTATTTCAAATACATGTAATTTAAATTGCCCATCTCTGACAGTGGCCATATTTGATTTACAAGTTACTTGGTGTGGGAAAGCATACCTAGAAGACAGCAAAGCAAAAGGAAACCGAGGCAAAAAATGTAAAATCTATGTGTGAACGTAGGGTGAATCCTGACTGGCACGGAACTTGAGATGTATCGACTCCACACACACACACGCAAACACACACACACACACATATACACACACCACTGCCTTGCTGATCTCAGCTCATTTGTGGGGTCTACCCCGATCGTCCATGCTAACTCTGCCAGCCTGCCGATACACAGGGAGTGACACACATTACACACACTTGTTTTTTTCCTTGGGTCCATGCTGTTTGGCCATGCCAGCTGTAGTAGCTGCCAAAAGATAGGGATACGTGCACATACACACATACGCACGCTTTGTTTTGCGGGTGTGTCCTGACCTGGTAAGACTGTCTGTTGCTTACTGGAGGAGAGGTGGGCGGATGAGTCTCTCTCTCTCTCTCTCTCTCTCTTCTCTATCTCTCTTTCTCTGTCAGGATATCCCCAGTATTCAGCTAATTGTGTAACACCGATCTGCCTTTCTTCCCGGTTTATGGCTATTATATAACGCTGCTGGTGTGTATGTATGTGTGTGTATGTGTGTGTGTGTGTGTGTGTGTGTGTGTGTGTGTCTGTAATGGATTCAGCCCACTCTATACACTGCGGTATGAGGCAAAAGGCTGTGGGAGATCTTGCAGAGAGAGAGAGAGATGTAGAATGCAGCTTTGGAGAGAGCGTGAGTGACGATGGAAAATGAATTGGTATTGATTTATCATCTTTTATCATATTATTAGTATGCATTATTACTATTAATAATATTATTAGTATATAGACTAGTAATTCATTAGATGGTACCTACATTTAGTATCTATACAACCATACTACAATACCCTCTACTTATATGCACACAGTCAGCATAGTTGGAGATCAGGGCTCATTTTCCTCCCTTCAGAAGAAGCCATTTTGCTGCTATTCATTCCTGAACAGTATGAAAAACAGCTTCTACAGAGCAAGATAATTCATCACGATAAACATGAGGCCATAACTTGGTTTTGTTGGAGCTGCTGTTTTATCGTCATTTCACCTACAGGAAGGAATCGCCACCCTGAAATAATCCCTCCAAAACATCCATGTCTTCTTATTTGGGGTGTCACAGCAGTTCATTTCATGCTAGGTTTGACACTCTAAAGTTAGTTTTTTTTTTTAAATGATGAAAAACTAGTAATGTTACACTATATAGGGGAGAGAGTGCTGTTTTGTTAGTAATGGGCAAACTTAATAGCATAGGCTTTAAAAAAAGATGGACGTAGTGAGTGTGATGTCACCCATAGGTTTCTCAAGGGTCGTTTTGAAGCCAAAAGATTGGGTTTACGATCGCCGCCATGTTGACATTTTTTGGAGCCAGCGCAGCCTGCTATTGGCCGGTAATCGGTGACCTGTCGATCACTGGACAGGCGACCTGTCAATCACTCGTAAAATAACCCAGTTTTATAACCCTTATATCCTGTTAATGAAGCAATATTTTGAAAATCACCATTAGAAGAAGTGAAATTAGCTACTGAGACCATAACCTCTTCTTGAAAAAATGTACTGACTTTATATTTTTAGTGAGAAGTTGGGTTGTGGTCCCATTGACTTGCATGGAGTTGGGCCTGGTTTGGAGTCTTTTTGGAGCCAGCCCCTAGTGGGCGTTAGAGGAATTGCTGCCTGCTACCACTTCCTTATTGGCTTCAAAATTCGACATTGGTTTTGGCCGCTTGCTTAATAGCCTAAATCCGAAACCGATTAGACTAGGCTAACTTAGCTAATATTAGCCTAGCTTGCAGACACCGTTCACTGCTTGTATCACTGAAATAATAAATATTCAGCGGTAGCTCCCACTGCCAGGTTTATAATCTGCCAGACTCGTTCTTGTGCTGAACTGCAAGGATGAGCTTTTCCTCCATGTTTATTTTGCAGTTACTCATGTTTATCATTGATATTGCTTGTGAATGATTGGTCGTGAATTGGTCTGTGAATGATGTACCGTACTCCCAACACTCGCTCCGAGCAAAAGTAGAAGCAGTTTCAACTATGGCGCAGAGGGGAGAGCACCAATCCCCTGAGTGCAGGGCTCCATAGAAAACTAGAAATAACCGCCTCGCCGTTGTATGCCTCTGCCAATAAACTTGGTTTTATCATTGCAAGAACAGTCTTTATTTATTGAACATATATAATTAATGTGATTATTAGGTCAACTTAAAGGATTTTGGTGTCTGCAAAAGTAAGTGACAGCACTTCCACCATTTTTGTAGAATGACCCAAGATCGTTTTCTCAGCTACAGTGGTAAGCAAAACATTATGATGTCACAGTGAAGTTGACCTTTGAACTTTTGGATATAAAATGTCATCACTTCATCATTTTATCCTATTAGACATTTGTGTGAAATTTTGTCATAATTAGCGTATGAATTCTTGAGTTATGGCCAAAACCGTCTTTTGTGAGGTCACAGTGACCTTGACCTTTGACCTTTGACCACCAAATTCTGATCAGTTCATCCTTGAGTCCAAGTGGACGTTTGTGCCAGATGTAATGAAATTCCCTCCAGGCGTTCCTGAGATATCGCGTTCATGAGAATGGGACGGACGTGAGGTCACAGTGACATTTGACCTTTGACTTTTGACCACCAAAATCTAATCAGTTCATCCTTGAGTCCAAGTGGACGTTTGTGCCAAATTTGAAGAAATTCCTGAGATATCGCGCTCACGAGAATGGGACGTACGGATATACGGACGTACTGACGGAAGGCCAACCCAAAAACATAATGCCTCCGGACACAGCTGTCACTGACGCGGAAGCATAACAACGACAAGGAGCTCGCTTAAACGCATGCAAAAGGTGTCATCTGAATGCACCCTACCCCAGCTTTAAGAAAAAACAAAAGCATGTTTTAAAACACACTAATTAAGGTATTGGATCGCCAATGCCTTCACTGCCAGCACTTTAAGTCTTGCTGAGTGGACCTACCAAGTGGCGGCTCTACAGAGGAAATACCAGCACCTGAGAGGGCTCCCCTTTAGATCATGCACAGCTATTACTTCTGATCGGGTCTGACATGCCTCACCTGCTTACGCCCATCCAGCCCATCCCTACAACGGGGTACCCATCGCTATCTGCACACAGCTTGGCTGGTCACTCCAAAGTCCAATGAGCCCCATCCAAAGCTCACATGGTGAGCTACAGTGCCTGCATATCACTACTGCATCAGCGTTTAATGAGCTCCTCAGGCACGTAGAGCACCTCTGGCAGGTTGATACCCTGCCCTACAGTGAAAAGGTAGCCACCAGATCTAAGCAGGATCATCAAGTCTATGCCCTGCTGCAGACTGCCACAATTAGAGTGAAAGTGAATGGCATCCAACCAGGTACACCAGCCATCACTCTCCATGCACTGAAAGAAGCTGTAGTGCCCAACCTTTGTAGTACTGAGCGTAGGCTTGCCAGAAACCCCAAGCTAGCTGAGTCCTTCTGCTCTGAGATTCTCAAACTGATTCATACCACACCATATGGTGCACCATAATGGTAAGGATAGGGTTGTGTTTAAATGTTCTTTCCAGCACCAGGGACAGAATGAGCAGCTGTTATCTGGACCAACCCTGGGGCCATCCCTACTTGCCGTTCTCCTCAGGTTCTGCTAGCACACAGTCTCAGTGAGTGCCCACATTAAAGGTATGTTCCACCAGGTTCGCCTGTTGCCCACTGACCGACCAGTGCTGCGCTTCATCTGGAGGGAGATGCAGAGGGAAGATGAGCCTATTATTTACGAGTAGCAGGTGCTGACATTCAGAACAACTTGCAGTCCCTTGGAGGGGCATGGGAGTGACAGAGCCACCCTGGTTAACACAGTAGAACGTCTGTTCTATATAGACAACTGTCTCCATGCCAACTCTACCCCAGAGGATAACTTCTGGTCTGCCTTCATCCGGCAGCAGAGGTGGAGGAGCAAAGAGCTTACCGTGGGACAGGTAGTGCTCATCATTGATCTACAACTTCTGCGTGCCCTGTGGCATATTAGGGACTGTGATAGAGACTTTCACTGGACCAGATGGACGGGTCCAGACTGCCACAGTGACAGTGAATGATAGGATGTATGTTTGTCCAGTTGCCCGGCTTGTCCGGCTTCCGAGGCTCACTGAGGATGACAAGGACGTCCCTGACAGCCTTTCTTTGTGAGTACGAACGTCCTGACTGACATTTGGGGGGTGGCTGTGTTAGAAAGCCTGTCAGCGACACCTAGTGTCATGACAGAATATTTCTCCCCCACGTCAGACTTTGATGCATCAGTTGGTCATTACGCACCTTAGGAGCAGCCGACATTCATTGACAGTTCTTTCTTCTTTCCTTTTCTTGGTGATTGTGCATTCATGGGCACTTTGTGAGTATTGGAAATTACTTGATATCACAAGGCAGTTTGGCAATCCCAACCTCATTTGCTAGTGTTGTACTGCAATTAACAACAACTTTCTTTGATGTAATTTATGTGGGATCTGTGTTTCTCTATCATTAGAGTGATGTATACACATGAGGAATAATGCTTGTGTTCTGATTGTAGCTTATGGCAGTGATTCTCAACCGTTTTCATATCAAGAACCACTAATTTAGTACACATTAGGGCCATGGACCCCAATTTGATGAAATGTTGTCTCTCTGACCCAAAACTGAGAATACTTTTATTGTTGGATATGATTTTGTTCAGAATTCCATGACTACCTGTATTGTAGGTAGAGATAACAGTGCAACTATGATCAAAATAGTCATTCTTCTACATTCTCTAATTGTGTTAACCTCTTTTAAATGAAATAATAGTGAAGTTTAACAATTCATCAATTTGTTGGGGACCCCCTGGAACCCCCTCAAGGACCCCCGGTGGTCCCCGGACCCCACGTTGAGAACCACTGGCTTATGGAAGGCTTTCTGTTCTCTATATCCACAGACCACACACACACATATCCACCCCCACATACCTACACCCATTTGATATACCTGTGATATCACTCTCAATTCATGTACCTCTGAGTCCTGATGGCTTGCACTTGACTTTATGAAAATAAATAGTATCTGCAAGAAGATATCCCTTCACTGGAGCCAGATTCTTTGACTGGAGTCTATGTTCATATTGGCCGCCACAACCAGCGTAACTTAGTGTGGAGGTCTATTGCTCTGCTATAGCATGCCTTGAAAACTTGAGGAACACAGAAAAGCTGCGCTGTTATGGTAGTAATTCAGTGGATGCATCATCAAAAAGTGTGAATTAAATCGCCTGAACTTTTAACATTCTAATAGATCAATAACTATATAAATTCATTTATTAAAAATTTCAATTTTAATGGCAGTAAACAATTCCACTCTTAGTTTGGGATGTCTTAACGGTGGAAAAAAAGTCACCATTTATTCATATCTGGAAAGGTCTTGGCATTAATTTGGAATTTCTTTGTGGATAAAGAACATCCTGCACATTCACCTTTAATATTTAATTATAGGTTTGCATTGTACTTCTGCTCTTAAGCCAATTACCAAAAAATGTGTCTCTAGCGCCCCCTGGGTGGTCTAAGCATCCGTGATTGTGGATGTACAGTTTTCATATATAAACATCGAACAAAAAGTTCGGAAATTTGTGTTTGGTAGATTATTTCTCTGTTGTAACAATGCTTCTTGGCAATACATTTTATACCATTGGAAAGCCTGTTTATTTCCCTTTTAAATGGTGCCCCATTTGTAAGGAACATGCATTTGTGGGATGAGCAGCACAGCTGAGTATGTGGGTTGCGCTCATGAAAAATTTGCCAGATCTTCTCTGCCAATGCCAAACAGCTTATTCTGCTGTTGCTATTGACTCTTGTTTTGAGCTTCCGGTACCCCCAGGTGCTGACAATCAGGTACCTGATTGGCACCTGATTGGCAGCACCTGTGAGCATGGGCCCTGCTACAGTGGTCAATTGGTGTCTGCTCCAAGAATCGGCATGCCACGTTTGTCTGATCTCGATAAGGCCTGTGCGATAGGGCAACTTCAAGCTGGTGTTCCACAAAAGCAAGTTGCGGCATTATTTGGAGTGAGCCATAGTACCATCTCCAAACTGAAGGCCAAGTTCCATGAAACGGGGGATGTCAGAGACAGATCGCGAAGTGGGCGTCCCAAGAAGATGACATCCTAAGAAGACCGGTTCCTCACCCTTTCAGCACTTAGGGACCGTAGGCTGTCTTCTACAGATTTGCAGTCAATGTTTGCAGGACGATATGGCACACGGCTCTCGGCCCAGACGATCCGGAACAGACTGCACGCAGCCAATCTCCGGGCTCATGGGGCTGCCAGGAGGCCTGCCATGACTGCCCTTCACCGTCAGGCCCGTTTGCGCTGGTGTCGGCAACACCTGCACTGGAACCTGAACATGTGGAGGAACGTTATGTTCAGCGATGAGTCCAGATTCTGCCTACGGAAGTTGGATCGTAGGGTCAAAGTGTGGAGAAGACGGGGAGAACGTTATGCTGATCGCTGCACCGATAGAGTAACACCTTTTGGTGGAGGCAGTGTGATGGTGTGGGGCGGCATCTCCATCACTGGAAAAAGGAGGCTTGTCATCATTGGAGGCAATCTCAATGCAGAGAGATATCGAGATGAGATTCCGCAACCAGTGGCAATCCCATATCTCCACAGTCTGGGACCGAACTCCATCCTCCAAGATGACAACGCTCGCCCCCACAGAGCGGGGTTTATCAGAGACTACCTCCAGAATTTGGGAGTAGAGAGAATGGAATGGCCTGCCAACAGTCCTGACCTCAACCCAATTGAACACTTATGGGATCAGCTTGGGCGTGCTGTTCGTGCTAGAGTGACCAACACAACCACGTCGGCTGACTTGCGACAAATCCTGGTTGAGGAGTGGAATGCCATCCCACAGCAGTGTGTGACCAGGCTGGTGACCAGCATGAGGAGGAGGTGCCAGGCTGTTGTGGCTGTGTATGGTTCTTCCACACGCTACTGAGGCTCCTGACTGTTTGTTAAATGAATAAATTGTAAAATTGCCAATATGTCTTGTTTCTTCCTTGTTACTGATAGACTTCAATCATCCAATCCACCAAACAACACCAAACAAGAGTCAATAGCAACAGCAGAATAAGCTGTTTGGCATTGGCAGAGAAGATTTGGCAAATTTTACATGAGCGCAACCCACATACTCAGCTGTGCTGCTCAATCCACAAATGCATGTTCCTTACAAATGAGGCACCATTTAAAAGGGAAATAAACAGGCTTTCCAACGGTATAAAATGTATTGCCAAGAAGCATTGTTACAACAGAGAAATAATCTACCAAACACAAATTTCCGAACTTTTTGTTCAATGTTTACAATAAAACTACTTGGTAAAGCAAAATGGGACATTAGTGGGAATAACAAGTTTATTTTGCACCAAGAACAAACCAACATGAGAACCATTGTGAGAGGAAAATAGACACAGTCTGCTCAAAACACAAATATTAACTTAATTCACCCAGTAATTTCTAACCTCACTATCGGTCTCAACATGAATTGGTGACTGGCCCTCTGGCTCGAAACAGCCTGCTCAGCAGTTCAGAACTGATTCTATTCAGGCATTACTTTCCATATGTTAATGCCTGTAATATTCCCATAAGTTAAAATATACTGCTTTAAAAAATGCTGCATCAGGAGGGCTTTCTTTCCTGTCATGACAGTAAAGCAGTTTATCTTTAACAGTTATATCATCTACATAACCATATACACTATGTAACTGTAATTGGGAAGTTTATTTTCCAAATATCATTTAATTGCCATTTTAACCTTGTAATTAGTCACATCGTGTCTGGTGGATGCATCTACCTCAACTCTGCTAATGTGATTACTGACACACTTTTTCTACCAATTATAATGGATTACATAAAGGTTGATACGCGATAGTCGCTGTTTTTAATATGTAGTCATTATAATAAAGGCTTTTTACATGTTTGTACCTGCAGACGGAGTGCCATGGTTTTTCTTTGAGGAATTCATGCCTGTATTTTTTCTCATATGTTTCTATGTGACTGGCAAGGAATATCCCTAGTATATTTTCTTCGGTATTGTACCCGCCAACCACTGCACCTGTTTTTTTCAGTGTTCTACCTCAGATCCAAGAAGCGCTCCTTCCTCATTCTTTTTTCATAATGGACGGTTACATTTTTTTAAAAATCAGATTATTGTAATCAGGTAAACTGCTCCATAATATGGACCATTTTATTTGTTTGCCAATATACAGTAAGAGCCTGATGTTGTCCTTTTATTAAAATGGGATCTGGTCCAGCCTGATAAGATGGATATGATGCAGTTTGATTGACTACATAATTATAAAATCAATACTACACTGGTTGTCTATGGGAAGCCCTTAACCTGAACTGAAGACATTTTGATCAGATTCCACACAAATATGAATGAATATGTTTCTTCTTGTGCTTCCTTTTTTTATTCAATTATCATTATTATTATTATTATTATTATTATTATTATTATTATCATTACTATCATTAATAACAACAACAGCCATAATAATAATAATAATAATAATAATAATAATAATACCCCGTCTTTCAGCGGCTTTTCCATCCTGACAAGAATACAATTCTGGGGGAAACACTGAATACTTGTCATTTTTTATTTTGTTGATATGAAAATGGTCAAATTCAAAGGTATTGAATATCGGCACAAAATATCAGCTATCGGCTTCAATCCAAAAATACTGGTAGATCGGTATCGGCTATAAAAAACCCATATCAATCATACCTACTCCATAACTCTGTATATAAGCCTGTCACTCCTTTTATACCACCAAATTATTCGCTTTTAGCTTTTCAGTCTATTGAGCTCCAAATCGCAATATTCCAGTTTCTGGGTCTAGATTGAAGTCTATCCTCCCTTCTGTAGTGCCCATGAGCAATGAGGCAGCAGCTCCACAGCACTAGCCTGTGTGCTCTCATGTGTGTCCAAAGGAATCCAATACTGCTGCAGACACTCTCTTCATGATTATTAATCTTCATCACTCTGCTGATATCGCGCAAATAGAGGCATATGAGGAGCAGAATTGGCTAAATGTGTGTGTGTGAGTACTTGTGTTTTGCCTGTGCAAGTGTGTTTGCTTGTGTCCATATGTGTGTGTGTGTGTGTGTGTGTGTGTGTACTATTGCCAGTCTATGAGAGGCATCATCCAGCATGAGTGTCTGACTGATTTCTGGATGGTTTATGGATCTGAAGTGATGGTTTGATTAATATTCCCTAGTTGATGATGTGATGGCTTTATCAGAAGGCTGAGGGGTGTGTTGTCCTACTTTTCTTTTCTTTTCTTTTTTTCTTATAATTTCTCTATGCTTATATATATATTTCTCTTCTAGAATGTGAGCAACTGCAACGTAAGCCAATTTCCCCTCGGGGATCAATAAAGTATTTCTGATTCTGATTCTGATTCTGAAGCACTACCAACACCCCTGTCCCGAATAATGAATAATGAATAATAATGAAGGTAAATAGTCAATAATAATTAAGAAAATTATCATTATGATGATAAGTACAATGACAATGCAGCTACTACTACTTGTACCAGTGATGCAGTGATAAATAAGAATGGTAAACTATAACCTTCAATCATTGACCTTCATGAAGACTCACAACCACCAATAGAAAGAAGTATATTTCCAGAAAATAATTCATGTATGCTTTTTCGCCTTACAGGACCCTATCCTCATGTAACTTACACAAGTTTTATAATACATACTATCGTGATTCTCAACCTTTTTCATATGAGGGACCCTAATTTAGTCCACATTCGAGCCACAGACCCCCATTTGATGAGATTTTGTCTCTCGGACCCAAATCTGAGAATATTTTTATTGTCAGATATGATTTTGTCCAGAATTCCATGACTGTCTGTATTGTAAGTAGAGAGATAACAGAGAAACTATCAGAACAGTCATTATTCTACATTCTCTAATTGTGTTCACGTCTTGTAAATGAAATAATGGTGAGGTTTCAAAATTTCACAATTAATCAATTTGCCGGGGACCCTCTGGAATCCCCTCAAGGACCCCTGGTGGTCCCCTCACCCCACGTTGAGAACCACTGATGTATACTACAAATTTACAATGCTCCACAGCATCCCTGCTTGTACCACTGCCAATACTAATACTACCTCAAGTACTGCAACAGCTACTACTACTACTACCACCAATAACAATTAAAACAATAATCATCATGATCATAATCATCAGTTATCATTGTCTGTAAAATGCATAATACTACTCAGATGATTTCTACGTGTATATACTCTCGCTCTACAGTGTGTTACTTGCCACAATAAGTAAGTGCACCATGCTGTCGTATACTCACTGGCAAAAGACATGTTACACACACACACACACACACACACACACACACACACACACACACACACACACACACACACACACTGTGTGTATTTGCATTTAATGTAATGTGATCCTGTGTTTTGTAGATCACTGTTTGCAGAATTTCTGATGACAGTAACCCAGCTGCTGAAAGATTAGGACTGTGTGTGTGTGTGTGTGTGTGTGTGTGTGTGTGTGTGTGTGTTGCTATGAAATCTATTCTGTTTTACTCTATATTCTATTTCTCTTCTCCGTACCAGTTATAGGGTTAAAGATCCCAGCAGTGGGAGTTGTGTGGGCTGGTTATGACCGTAGACTAAAATCTATCTACTGTATTGGCATATGCACACTCACACACACACACACACACACACAATAGTAGCAACTAAGTGGAGTGGTGTATGTAGAAGAGAGGGGTAGAAAGATATAGGTATATGAAAAGATAAGAAGTGATAGAGTGGTTGAAAACTGATCTATCAGCATTAACAGCTTCTTTAGTATTATGATAGTTATGCTAATACTGTGCTTCATATCCTTAGTGGTTCTCTGTTTCAATCTGATTCACTGTCTTTGAGTGTGACGTAAATCCAATATGGCCTCCCTGTGAACAAAGCAAATGTGTTCTGCAGAGGAGCTGTGAAAATGTGAGAAAAGGGAGAGTGACAAGGGAGAAGAGGAGTGGAAAAGAAAGGGAGGAGAGCAGAGAGGAGGAGGAGGAATAGACTGCGAGACTAACAGAGGGAAAGGAAAGGATGGGTGGATGGACAGAGGGAAGGATTCTGAAGAGATGATGCTGGAGGGGAATATGAGATCTCCCCTGGGTTCTGCACACACACACACACACACACGCGCACACGCACACACACACACACACACACACACACACACACACACACACGCACACACGCACACACGCACACACACAGACAGCAGCAGCACAGCAACAGTGTCTGCAGCATTAATATACAGAACTGAACTGAAGCAGTGATCCAGCTATTTTGTACACAATCAGGAATTTCAATGTGCTCTTTCTGTCCCAGTAAAGAGTGAAAGAGAGTGTGAGTGCGTGTGTGTGTGTGTGTGTTTCAGGTTCCTACACGGCATCATGTGATGTCTCTTTCCATCTATAGTCAACCTTCACATCACCTTATCCCCAAAAGGGTCTGGCTGCAGACCTCCATTGTCAGGCCAACCTGCGCTGCTCAGGTCTCTTCTCTCATTTTAATGATGCAGTCCAACGATCTTCTTCATCGTTGGTTATATTAGGGTTAGGGTTAGGGTTAAACCATTGTTCTCAAAGATTTGTCTTTTTAAGAATATAGGTTCTATGTAGAACTACTTGAGCATGGTGCTATAGAGAACCTTTATAAAAAAGGGGTTCATAGAGGTTCTGCTATGGTAAAGGGCTTTTTGAGAGTTCACTTTTTTCCTGGTTTCTTAAACTGAGGGATTAGATCCAAAATGGGTGTAGGTAACAGGTTACTTGCATGTTACATGTTTTTACTGTTGTTGTTGTTTTTGTGATCTATGATAGATGTGTAGAGCACACCTTTCACTGCTGACTGGTTACCTTCTGCTTGGCCTTTAACTGCAGACCTCATGAAAATGTCATGTTGGATAGACATCAGTGTTACTATCTTGGGTCGCTGGTGGATATTTTGTGTAGGTTGTGTTCCTGTGTACCTCAATAGAGCAAGGCACTAACACTGCCAGATTTAAGGATTAATTTCCAATACTATCTAATGTTATACTAATGTTTGTACTGATGGCATATAAAGAAACTTGGATAACATTTTTCCTCAAATGATTTATATTATATTTCATTATTAACTTTGAGAATTGTGGAAAAACACCATTGGAAGCAAGATTGATTTATACTATGAAATTGGTTCTAAAATACAGTCTCATATAACACTGACAATCAAAAGTAGCATGCATTGCATCTAGGAGTTATCACTAGTTTTTCACTCAAAAACGACTGTGAACTTCATCTTTGCCTACATGGTATAATATAAGTATAAGTATTCATATATAAGCCAAATATGAATACAGTCATTGCCCTGCAGACATCTAACATCTCTAAAAGGTCATCTGGCTCTGCATTAATGCTCATGTATTTTTTACATGGTATAATAATGCATTTGGAATAGTTTGTCGGGGTCCAAAGGCTTTGTTTTTTTACATCTGGCATTGTTCAACATGTGTATAAAATATTTCATGACTATATTTCAAGATCATGCAAAACCACTCATGATTTTTTAAATGTGAGCAATAAATCAAACAGTTTTTCTCAAATCCTGTAAAGTGGCTCTCAGCCGTTAAAGGAATATAAGAGTTTTGTTACAGAATGCCTATCCATTTATAGATGAAATGTTATGAAGAAAGTGTTAGCATTTAGTATTCAAAGGCTCAGAATGAGCCTTACTTCATCTCAGCGATCATTTAAAAATGTCAAATGCAAGATCTCATTTTAGATAGATAAGACTCCTGCACACTGTCTATACTTGCAATTTAAACATTTTATTGGAGAATTATGGTTCTGAGACCTTCATCAGGCAAATACTTTCAAAGGTTAGCTAAACCCCAAACCTAAATCTGTGTGAAGCCTGACATCTAATGGTGAAAAGTGGGGTACTGAACTGGCCATCTGCTATTGGCTGATCTGGTATATTCTATGGAAGTACAATTACAATTACAATTTCCCATTTGGCAGATACTTTTATCCAAAGCGACGTACACATGAGATTTTAATACAACACAAGCAAGGTTCTAGTCAGGAAAGAACAACGAGAGTGCCATAAAGCTAAGTTCTAGTCCGACAGGACAGAGGTGCCACGGGGCCCTGCCAGTAAGGAGTTGCAGTAGTCAAGGCGTGATATTAAAATAGCGTGTACTAGGAGTTGTGCTGCATGTTCAGACAGCTAGGGTCTAATCTTCCTCCTTTATAGGAATGAGCTGAGCTGATTCGAGCTGGATACTGATCTGTTGTTGAATAGAGGGACTGGCTGGGATGACAAGGAACTCAGCCTTTGATAGGTTAGACATGCCGAGATATCGGTGAGGCATGCCGATATCCGTGCCGAGACTGTGGGGTCGTCTGGTGGGAACGATAGGAAGAGCTGAGTGTCGTCAGCATATGAATGGTATGAGATGCCATGTGAGCGGATGACTGCACCAAGTGAGGTGGTGTATATTGAAACGAGAAGGGGTCCAAGCACTGACCCTTGAGGTTCCCCTGTGGACAAGCAGTGCGATTTAGACACTTTGCCCCTCCAGGACACTCTAAAAGATCTCCCTGAGAGGTAGGACTCAAACCAGTGGAGAGCAGATCCTGAGAAGCCAAGCTCAGCGAGTGTGGAGAGGAGGATTTGGTGGTTAACCGTGACAAAGGCAGCCGATAGGTCTAGCAACATTAGAACAGAGGACTGGCCAGCAGCTCTAGCTGATCGCAGTGTTTCTACGACAGACAAGAGCGCAGTCTCTGTAAAATGTCGGCATTTGAAGCCAGACTGGTTAGGATCATACAGGTTATTCTCAGAAAGGAATTCAGAGACTTGATTAAAGACTGTGCTCTCAAGTATCTTGGAAAGGTAGAGGAGTGAAACCAGCCTGTAATTTTCAACCTGAGATGGGTTGAGTGTAGGTTTCTTTAGCAGCGGGGTAACCCGAGCTTGCCTAAAATCAGTGGGGAACACACCAATTGTAAGTGAGGAGTTGATGATGTGTGTGCAGGAGGTTGGAGGGTATGGGGTCCAACGGACAGGTAGTGGAACCAGAGTCAAGCAGAAGCTTGGAGACTTGCTCCTCGGTAAGATGGGAAAACGAGAGGAGTGAGGCCCTGTTAGCTGGCGGCGGCAGACTGAGTTGGTCAGGCTCAGAGAACTGATTACTGATGGCAGAAACCTTATCAGTAAAGAAGCAGGCGAGGATGTCAGCAGTGAGAAAAGTTGAGGGTGGAGGTGGTGGAGGGTTGAGGAGTGTGTTAAAAGCTGAAAATATTTTTCAAGCATATTTGGCGCTGCTGATTTTGTCATGAAAATAAGTGGCACTTTTTAAATGGGAGGAGAATGCTGATAGGAAAGTCTGATAGTCACTGAGGTCAGTGGAATCTCTGGATTTGCGCCATTTCCTTTCAGCTGCTCTGAGCCCCACCCATTGCTCTCTGATGACACTGGTGAGCCATGGACTAGGGGGGGGTGTTATGAGCAGGTTTGAACGATACTGGGCAAAGACTGTTTAGAGAGGCAGCTAGCAAGGAGCAGAGGAGGAGAACTCATTATGAGGGGGCATGGTAGCCGACACCTCATTGGAAAGCAGAGCCGGTGTGAGGGACCGGAGGTTTTGTCGGAAGGAGACCATTTGCGGCGGAATGTGAGGATGTTCCGGTAAGGAAATCGTGAATTGAATAAAGAAGTGGTCTGAGAGATGTAAGGGGGGGACAGTCAGGTTTGCTGTGGAGCAGTTCCGAGTCACAATCAGATCGAGTGTATTGCCCACTTTGTGTGTGGGAGGGGTGGAGACCTGTTTTAGATCAAATGAGGACAGAAGTGAAAGGAAGTCAGTCGCTTGGGGTTTGTCAAGATAGATATTCATATCCCCCATGACAATCAGTGGGGTGCCATCTTCACGAATGGCTGAGAATAGCATGTCCAGTTCAACTACAAAGTTCCCCAGTAGCCGTGGTGGGCGATATATGACCACAAACAGCTTAACAGGAGCGGTAACCATGATTGCATGGTATTCAAAGGAGGAGTTATTGCTTAGAGGAGAAAGCTCAGTAAATTTCCAGTCTTTGGAAATGAGGGCACCCGTACCACCTTCACGCCCAACGGAACGAGGTGTGTGGGAGAAAGTGCAGCTGGTATGGCTGTGTTTTCTGGACGGATCCAGGTTTCGGTCAGGGCTAGTATCTGAATGTTGGATAGGTTTGCAAGTCCTTGGATAGGGAGTAGATTTGGCTTTTCTGAGAGAATCGACGTTCTCAGGATTGCGCTGTCTTTTGTAACTGATGCAATTTTTTCAGTTACCCTGGATGACAGGGATATATTGGTAGCACATGGTGAGTGAGAAGGCAGGCCAAGAGAGTAAATAGTAGATAAGAATAACTTATCAGTGCCCTTGCTCAGTGGACTCGCACAGGTACACTCGAAGGTCTTTACACAATTAGGTCTTCACACAAGAATGGCTGACATACAAGGGCTGTTCTGCTTTGGAGCTCAGTGTTAAGGGTTACCTTCATAAACACAGAAAATGTCATCAATAAATCTGTACCATTTTACGATGGGAGAGACAAATGTGTGGTTTAGCAAGATTAAAAACAAAATTCTTCTCAAAACAAACAAATTTGCATAATTTGGCGCACAAATTGTGCCCATACTTGCCTGAACTTACCGTACCATACTTACCGTACCTGAAACCTGCAATTAGAAGTCGCTGTCAAACTGAAATAACTGTATTTCACAATAAAGGTTCAGGGGATTAGCTGTACTGTCTTGTAAATAAAAAATTAAAGCCTCCAGTCCTCCTCTGTTTGATCAATGAAAAAAATGACATATGAACTACATGCCAAAAACAACCTCAGAAAATTATAATAATGGTTCTATTCTCATATTCTCATATTCTCATTCAGTCTTAATGCTAGTTCCTTGATGTATATGTCTTATATTCTCTATATACTGTATATACATATATATGTCACTGTCCCATCCAGCCTGACTAGCAGCTGCTTGTCTTTCTCATACAGTGGTGTCAAGTGCTAGAGACAAATTTTCTGCAGTGTATTCTGTATTCTCTATTCCCAGTGCGGGTGTCACAGCAAAGTGCTACACATGTCAGCCAGCCTGCAGAGTTACTGGGATAGCAGTGTTTTTTTATGCCTCCGTGCTGGTGACAGGAGGCATTATGTTTTCGGGTTGTCCGTCCATACATCTGTCTGTCCGTCCGTACGTACGTACGTCCGTCCATCCCATTCTCGTGAACGCGATATCTCAGGAACGCCTTGAGGGAATTGCTTCAAATTTGGCACAAACTTCCACTTGGACTCATGGATGAACTGATTTTGGTGGTCAGAGGTCACTGTGACCTCACGTCCGTCCCATTCTCATGAACGCGATATCTCAGGAACGCCTGGAGGGAATTTCATTACATCTGGCACAAACGTCCACTTGGACTCAAGGATGAACTGATTAGAATTTGGTGGTCAAAGGTCAAGGTCACAGTGACCTCACAAAAGACTCAAGAATTCATACGCTAATTATGACAAAATTTCACACAAATGTCTAATAGGATAAAATGATGAAGTGATGACATTTTATATCCAAAAGTTCAAAGGTCAACTTCGCTGTGACATCGTAATGTTTTGCTTACCACTGTAGCTGAGAAAACGATCTTGGGTCATTCTACAAAAACGGTGGAAGTGCTGTCACTTACTTTTGCAGACACCAAAATCCTTTAAGTTGACCTAATAATCACACTAACTATATATGTTCAATAAATAAAGGCTGTCCTTGCAATGATATAACAAAGTTTATTGGCGGAGGCATACAACCGCTAGGCGGTTATTTCTAGTTTCATACTGCTGTGTTTTGATGGGCTAGGGTATGCAATGTACAATTAGTGAACAGGTGGGCGTTTAGTGCCTTGCTCAAGGACATTTTGGGGCAATCACAGGACAATTTCTGTACACATCTCTACTAAAGATGTTGAAAAGTGTTAGAATTTGTAGGAGTTCCTTTCCAAATTTAAATACCTGCTACGTGAAAAAAATGGACACCGACTGTGATGAAATTCGACATTATGATTGAGGCTCTGTTGATTTTCACTTCAGTCAATTCAAAACCTATATAGAAACGCCTTCATTCTAAATGATTTCCATGTAGGCTGGATGATGCAACCAGTAGTCAAACATTTTTTTTCAGTATTTGACTTTTGAAGAAAACCGTATCTCCTGAATTGACTGAAGTGAAAGTGATTGGAGTCAACCTTGCTCAGGAGGTCTAGATATAATGAAGTGATTGTGTGGGCAATTACCTAACCTGAAACTGTAAGCTCATGTCCTACAGATAGCACATATAATCACATGCACACATTAAAATGTAATTTCATCCTAAAGCAAAACCCATATGTAATATTTCTACGATCTATACAGCAGCTCCAGGCTTTGTCTCTTGGTGGTAACAGATTAGAGACAACTAGTGATGATATTATCAAATATAAAATCATGAGTTTAGTTGTCTGGTTTCAGAATTAAGGAGAAAATTGTTTATTTTCATCAATATTGGACTGTCGCAGACCATTAGAATCATCTATAGGAATTATTAAATTGAGTAGCTGTCCCCTTTAACAGTCTCTTTAATCCAATATACACATTGTTTAACCCAAGTCTGACTTGGCTGAAGCCAAACGCTTCTTCTAAAGCGTCCAAGAAAACATCAGGCTGACTGATAAATACAGTAACAGAGTGTTTATGTGGGGAGGCCAGCAGGCAGCCCATGGTGATGGATTACAACCAATCAGCGACACTGAATCTCTAACGAGGGCGGCCTCTCTGGCTGCTGCCATTTGTCAGGAGGAAATGGTTGCTATGACACCAGAGGGCTGTCATTGGTCAAAACTTGACAGCCCTCAATGACTCATTACCACATGGAACTCTGGTTGGCAGGTTGCGCTTTGAACTCTGGAATGCAAATGATTTTACTGTCTTTTCACATGACTAAAACCATGGAAAGTGTGCTGTGTCATTGTACATCACACGGTAGAAATGTATTAAAATGTTTCAGTCAAGTAGAAGTTCTGCTACTTCAGTTGAATTTCAGGGCATTGGTTCAGAGCAGTTATTTGAACTCTACCTGCAATGCAAACTACAGGAAACACTATGCATTATGTGTTAAAAACCAGAAAGAAACGTGTTTAGGGAGGAAAAAAAAAGGAAATAGGAATAGGAATAATAGGAAAATACATGTTCCCTTTTTTTTTTTTTTTTTTTTTTTTTTTTTTTCAGCTGAATCCCCTCTTTCTACACGAAACATGAGAAATTACGAAAATGCATGTTATTTAGTGAGACTCTCATTCCACAAACAGTGGGATAATATTGTTATATATGAGGACCACAACAAGCACACAGTTTGACAGCTGATACTGATCTTTCATTTTGGTTTACCTAGAAGAAAGTCCTTTCCTGCACCAAATTTCTGGCCAATGAAGGAAATAAGTGGGAGCTTCATTTACTTTAGTTGTTGAATTATGGTTGGCTTGAAATTTTGCAGTGTGAAACATAAACATGATCCAATGACTGACTACAACACAGGAACAACTAGTCCCCTAATTAAGACCTAAGCAAACAAGTTAACAGTTAAAGGTCCCATATTCTCCACTTTCCAGTGTTTTATTTTATGTATTGAGGTCCATTCAAAGCTGTGTATGTGGCGTCAGGTACCAAAAACACTCTCAGTCCATTTTTACCCATTAAAATATTGGCTAATATTTATTTACCTCAACTGCAGAGGGTACCAGGCCTTTATTGGAAGCAGGCTTATATTAGAGACAGGCCTTTATTTCTAATTCCCTCTGTTTGATAAGTATATTTGTTACTGCAATGCATTACGATAATTACGGTAATTGACGATGGCATGCTCCAGAGACTTCCGCCGGCCAAGCCATCTTGTGGCGTACTGCCATCTTGTGGCACTTGTACGTTACTACAAACTACAGTTACATTATATAACAGGCACCAGGAGTTTACCAGTATCCACCGTTGTTTTTTCCTTTGTTTTTTTCCCCGGCCTGTATTTGGGGCCGGCCTTTATTTGTTCATGTTGACCACGGCCCCGGCCATTAATTGACTACCGGCCACTATTAGAGGAAATACGGTAGTTACTTTCCATAATTGGTAGCTCATGCTAGAGTATGCTGACGCTTTCTATGACTGGTTTCTAAGGCTTTAGTACTGAAGACTGCAAATGATAAGCTGGAGTTTGACATGTTGCCATTTCTTGACATTTAATTATTTGGAGGAATCAGGATTGGAGTTTTTCCTTCATCTGTGAAAAAATGATGTCCTAAAAAACCCTAACCCTAACTTAAAATTTGTCAGAAAAGGTAAGTTTAAAGGAACAATCAATAATATGGACTCTTTAGTAACATCTAACAGGAACTACATCAGTTTGATGATTTTACTGTGACGAGCCGCCATAGAAACACTACAGAAATAAAAGTATATTTCTGTAGTGTTTCTATAATCATTCAGTAGTGGCGTCGCTGCTGAAAATGCGCAACATTTTTTTTAATCAAATGTATTTCTGCCGAGACACACCTTAATGATCAAAGTGACAAATAGCAACCCCCAACCCCTCCCCCTTTTGTGCAACGAGCCAGTAAAATATTACTGATTGTTCCTTTAAACATGCTTGACATTTGATGGGCAATTTGAGCCAACAATAAAAGAGAAAATATTAGAAGGCAAGATTTTTTCCAGGAGAATAAGCTTGGAGAAATGGAACAAAGGGATGGATTTTGATTTGGCATCGAAGGGCTCCTTCCCCATTTTTCTTTTACCCTTTTTTAATATTTAGAAGTACTCATATTCAGTTCACTGCATATCATTGGGAACACACTAAGCAATCATTTATTCTGTCCCCATAGAGGTTAATCTTTAACAAAATACCTTACGCATAATACTTACAATTCAATTCAACAGCCCTTCCACGTACATAGTGTGAATTTTAACACATCTGAGATATGTTATTCTGCAGGATAATCTTGTAATCCAGTTTATATAAATTCTAAATTGAGTTTCCTGCCTGAGAGGCCAGATTAAGGGCTCTGACCTGCTCCACTTAAACACAACGGTTGGTAATCTGGCCATCCATTATACACTGCTTATTATATTACAGTGTCTGCAGTAGGAATATAAAGACAAATCCCTTCAAATTGAGATATCCAGCATTTGCGGAAAAATACCTAGTTTTGATTGATAGTGTGGTATTGTTTGAAGGCTTTCATTCAGTCAAATGAGTCGTTCATTCATTTATTTATTTGTTTAACCTTTATTTAACCAGGAAGTCCTTTGAGATTAAACTCTCTTTTTTCGAGGGAGACCTGGCCAAGATAGCACACCATTACAAGGTCATAAAAATTATAAAATGGAGCACGCCATTCATGGCACCAAATGCAGCCATTCAAGAATTGAGTCTTGTTCATGAACGAGAGGTGCTGTGAGCGTTGGAGGAAATTGTTATAGAGGGAGAGAAAGAGAGAGAAAGAGGGAGAGAGAAAGCATGGTAAAGAATGTGTTTTTGTACTGTATGCAAATAAACTGATGACCCGTGTCATACACTGTGATATGTGCACAGTGCAGTAATTTTGAACTCTGTTGAGGGAATAACAGAGAGAGAGAGACAGAAGGAATGTGATGCAATCCCGTTTTCTACTCAAAGTAGCAGCCTGATCTCCTGAAATTTTGTGAAATAAGCACCAAGTCTTAAAATGCAAAGACGTGCACGAGAAGGGAGAGAATTACGTGTTCCCACCATTAGAGGGCATTAAAGTTGACATTGAAGTAGTGAGATGGATGAACGTAAGAATTTGCCTTCAATGCCAACGACTAGAGTTCAATTTCCAGCGGTTTTTCTTACTTAGCCATGACCAAAGCCTCAAACCTCAACCAAGTTGCTTTAGTTACCTAACCATAACCTTAACAAACCTAACCTTAACCAAAGTTGTTTTAGTTGCCTAACCTTAACCCTAACCTTAACCTAAGTTATGTTCCTAGACTTAACCGTTTGCTAACCTTTAGGTGAAAATGACGTCTGTAATTCATGCTGTCGTCATAGAATCCAATTGGTGTTATTGTCACAGAATCCAATTTGTGTTGGAGAGCAGGTAATCTGCATTTCAGACCCGGTGGAACCATCTGTGTGAGCTGAAACCCAATCTAGTTGCTTGGGGCCAGACGGATCTCGTGCACAATGTAATTGTGCTTAAGTCTGGCTGGTTTTACAAGGCTAGACATGTACAATGCACATTTCTCTCCTCTCCCTCTCTCTACTTTAAATTGTATAATGTAATTTCAATCTCAAACATTTCCCTGGAGTTACAAAATGCATCCATCCCCCACCTCGCCTGTGGAGGCATTAACAGGAACAAACATTGTCCCTGTGTATCTGTTGATCTGTTACCAGGCTGCCAGACAAGACGAGTGCCTGTGTGTGTGTGTGTGTAACATACTGTGTTTCCCACCAGGAAAGGATTAGGTGAAGCTAGACATGACTAGAAACAGGCAGTTTGACATTGAAATAGTGCAGTGGAAAGAAAGGGGGGGGGGGGGGGGGGGGTCAAGGGGGATGGGCGGAGACAGTTTTTTGTATTTAACCATGACTAAAACCTTGCCCTAACCTTTACCATATTGTTTTAGTTGCCAAACTTTAACTTAAACTTAACCGTTAACTATGGAATACTAAATCATTCAAAAAGGTGTACTTGTACACTTAGGTTTGTGCTTGTAAACTTAGTTTTGCAAGTTTGTACCTTCAACTACAGACTTGCAAAACAGAGTTTACAAGCACAGAACTGAATGTACAAACCTGCAAAGTGGAGGTTACAAGCACAGACCTGAATGTACAACCTTGCAAAATTAAGCTTGCAACCATGGACCTGAAGGTACAAACTTGCAAAACTAAGTTTACAAGCACAAACCTAAGTGTACAAGTACACCTTTTTGAATGATTTAGCATTCCATAGTTAGCTAACCCTTTCATGTGACAAACAGGAGAAAATGGCGTGTCCAATTTGTGCGAGTGGAGGCAGAAAGTGCCTACAGTACCATTAGCATACACAACTATTCATAGCAAGCAAACTAGCTTGCTATGGACTCATATGGATCCATTTCTTTACACTGAGCAACTTTTGATTTTGTGCCTCTGTATGGGAAATACTGTATCGCACAGTCAAAAACGCCCTCTAGAGGCCATCTGACGAAGCGCATCATCTAAGCGTTACCTGACTGACTGACTGACTGACTGACTGACGTGAATTTGCCTTGTGATGCCCTCGGCTGTGCCATGAGAAAAATAGTAATTTAATAGCCACTGAATTACTATAGCTATTGAATAGCTATTGAATTACTATACAAACACTATACAAAGTACTATAGACAATATATTAGCATGGCGGGTCATGATTTTACCATGGTGGCCCACCACAGTATAATAAGTGATTATACTCTCCACGTAGCACACGTTAGTTTCAGGATTGGTTACAGGGTCTGAAATCGCTTATTTTAAGTCATAGGAATGATGTGTTTGGGTGTAACAGCAAAATGGAGAATTTTTCAGCGTTGGATACTTTTGAGGGTTCTTTGAGTCATTGTAGTTCCATATAGAACCACTATCATAACCAAAGAACCCTCGATGAACCCTGCTTGTTCAGTATGTAGGACGTCTTCGCGGTGATGGCTGTGTTTTCATCTGTGCAGTAGCTGAATCCCAGTCAGTTCATAAGCTCAGCCATATGTCTTCACTGCCATATAAAGCTGTAGCTTACATAACAGCTGGCTGCACCTCCCTGCCTTTGCCCATCCACATTTTACTGTACACCCATTAATCTCTGAGATTTTCTGTTTTCCTTTTCTCCCCATATATCTATATATTGCGTATCCCTTCTCACTTCAAGCATGGCTTTCTCTCCTTCACCCTTTCTCACGTCCTCTATCCATTTCTTCTTATCCCACTCTCGCTGCATTCAACAATCCCCGTCTCTTACTCCAGGCATCCTTTTCAGTCTGCCTTTCTTTGCCAGTATCTCTCTCTCTCTCTCTCTCTCTCTCTCTCTCTTTCTTCATATCAATGTCCTTCTTCCACCCCGGCTTAGTGCGAGGCAGGGATTTGGTCCGGAGAGCGCTGGTCTGTTGTTGTAATTACAGCGATATCTAGGATTCTGCTGGGAAAGTCACTGGCCATCCTATCACAATAGGAAGATTCGTGTGTGTGTGTGTGTGTGTGTGTGTGGTTGTGCATGTGTTTGCCTGCCTGCTGCATTACTGTTGCTGTCAGTGAAATGTGTGGGCAGCAATTTTAACCAAGATCTGCTAAACTCTCTAGCTATAGCCATTCTTTTGGCACAAAAAATACCCCTAATCAAAAGCTGACAGTTAGATAACTTGTTAACTGTTAACGCACATTAATATTAATTTAAATAAACAACTGAAAACACACTTAAAGTATTGAGTAATTGTACAAAGAGCATCTAACACAATAAACAGAAGTAGAGACCATCCCCCCTACCCACACAACACCACTACCGGACTCTAAATACCTCAGTAATATACATATATTTATTTATATTTATATATATTATATATACAGTATATATATACTATATTATATACAGTATATATATCTTTTGCACCATCTGTACATACCACATACTCTACTACTACTACTATTTTTAGTCATTCCCACACCCATACGTTATATCCCATACTTATATATATATATTTTTTTTTACATACAATAATTGCACTATTGTACATACATTCCACTGTACATTCTGTATATTCATATTTATTTACACCTTGCACTTTATAGTACTATTTTGCACTTTCTGGTTAGATGTCAAACTGCATTTCATTGTCTAAGTACTTGTACTCTGTGTGACAATAAAGTTCAATCTAATCTAATCTAAAGGAAAAACGACTTTTTGTAGGACTTTTGCTGGCCATTTGTAATATTGCCTTTTGCTTGCTGTATGGAAGGAAGGAAGGAAGGAAGGAAGGAAGGGAAAGAGCAAGGGAACAAGATGAGGAGGGAAGGAGGGAGGAAAGGATGGGGATTCAGTCACATATTGTTGCGCATGTGACATTTCTACCCAGAAAACAAGAGCCATGCTCAGGCTTTTAATTTTGAGGGAGTGTTTGATTTGCGTTGTGGATTGAGCCTGCTTCAGGATTGCCGCTAACCAGGGAGGTATTGGCAGGTTTAATCGATGAGGACCGGGGTCAATTACTTTGTTGACAAGAGGTGTGCTTGATTTACCTTGTCCTTCATGCACAGTCTAAACTTCTCCTCTTGTGGCCCCTGCGGGCCGACAGTAGTAATCAAACGCACCTTAAGCATCGACCCTGCTGTGCTATCAAGAGAAATGCACTCCATAATAATGAATGAGATTCATATACAGAGAAATATACAAAGCCATTTGAGTAAAAGTGGTCATATCCTCTTTTTGCATGTAATTCTTGGACTGATAACAACATGGGTATTTTTTATTTGGTTAGGCAACTCTTGAGCAATTTGGAAATGTGTCATGCGTTGGTCTAATAATTATCAAAAATAAGGGCTTTTATTACCCTAAAACTCAAAGTACATAACATAAATACAAGAGCAAAAGTGAAGAATAAACAATAATTCTGGGCCCATAAAAGAGGTCAACTGAACAGAATCTAACTGACCTAACCAAATGACACACTGGGGGAACATATATAGTGTCTGATCAGACCAAAACAGATACAGAGGGGGGATAGACAAACTAAACAACTAATACACAAACATGGCCATCTGTTCTTAACTAAAGTTAAACTAAACAATATTAGACTAAAGATTATGCAACCATAATACTAATAAACTATTAACATAAATAGTGAGAACTGGACAAAATCTTCAATCAACAAGTTCTCCCCCATGACAGGGCAAGTAATGGTACTGCCTGGGCCTGGCCTCCGGCTTCTTAAAGGAATAGTTCACCCAAAAATGAAAATTCTGTCATCATCTCCTCCCCCTCATGCCAGTTGAAACACAGGTGAAGTTTGTCCATATAACACACAGGGAGGTTGCCAGCACAACTCCATAGCAGCCTTCTCCAAAACAACTGAAGTCAGTGGGGACCAGTTCTTCAGAGTTCCAGACTGGATCCAAACTGGATGTTGTGGCGGGACATAATGGGATCATTCAAAAGTGTAAACCAATAGGATATCAGGAGAGAAAGGCAGTTTTGTTTCATGGCAGGTGTGGAGGGGCGGGACTGTTAAAAATGTGTGATGGTTGAATGAGGTCACTGTTAGATAACCTGTTTCCCAGGAAGTAAAAGTAATGGGATTTTGATACAAAAATACAAGAAAATACAAAGTGTGTTAATTTTTTGGCCTTGAGTGTTAGGCAGTGTGTTATGAAATGTAGTTAATGTGGAAAAAGTCATTTTTTTTGTCAGGGTTAGGTGTGGTGAGGACCCAAATGCAGACAGGCAGGCAGGGATTAACGAAAACAGGGACTTTAATAAAGAACTAAAGCAAAGTACAAACACAGGAAAACCAAAAACCAAAAACCACAACAGGCTGGCAAACAAGGAAGACAAAAACCCAACCTGGCTGGCAACAAAGCAAGAAGTCCAAAAACTGGTGACAAGGCAGGGGACACGGGAACAGGAACAGAGCAGGTAACAAACAGGAAGCAAAACAGAACGGGTAGGCAAAACAGACGAACTGACAAAGAGTGGATAGTGAACCGGGGTAGATATACTGTGGGGATGGGTGATTAGTGATGAGGTACAGGTGTGTGGGAGCAGGAGGAGGGAACAGGTGAAGAGAGATAGACCAGGAGGCGGAGACACAAGGCAGACAGGAAACACAGAAACAAGGAAAACACAAAGGCAAGACATGACAGAACCGTGACAGTACCCCCCCCTTAAGGGACGGCTCCTGACGTCCCACCAGGCTGGCCAGGAACACCGAGCAGGGTGGGTGGAGGGGGTCCGGAGGAGGGATTCAGGGACAAGTGGCCTGGGAACAGAAGGATGGAGCCGGAAACCTCAGGCGGACGGCCTGGAGGCTGGACGGAGGCCGAGCAGGAAACCTCAGGCGGACGGCCTGGAGGCTGGACGGAGGCCGAGCAGGAAACCTCAGGCGGACGGCCTGGAGGCTGGACACATAGGCGCAGCAGCTCTGGAGGACGACCAGAGTGGCGGAACAGCTCTGGAGGACGACCAGAGTGGCGGAACAGCTCTGGAGGACGGGCAGGAGGACAACCAGAGCGGCGGAACAGCTCTGGAGGACGGGCAGGAGGACAACCAGAGCGGCGGAACAGCTCTGGAAGACGGGCAGGAGGACAACCAGAGCGGCGGAACAGCTCTGGAGGCCGGTAATGTAAGCGGGACCGCTCAGGAGGTCGACGACGAAGGCGGAACCGCTCAGGTCGACGACGCAGCTGGAGGTCAGGGAATGCAGCCGACACCAGAAGATTCGGCTGTGGGTCGGGGCAGGCTGCGAGGTCAGCTTCTTGTTTCAGGAGTACAGGACTGGAGTCTGGCAGCGGGAGTGCGGGACCAGAGGCCGGAGACAGGAATGCTGGACCGGAAGCTGGGGACAGGAAAGCAGGACCGGAAGCCGGAGACTGGAGTTCAGGTTCGGAGGCCGGAGACAGGAATGCTGGACTGGAAGCCGGGGACAGGAAAGCAGGACCGGAAGCCGGAGACTGGAGTACAGGATCGGAGGCCGGAGACTGGAGTACAGGATCGGAGGCCGGAAACTGGAATGCTGGACCGGAAGCCGGGGACAGGAAAACAGGACCGGAGGCCGGAAACGGCTGGAGTGCAGGACCGGAGACCGGAAACGGCTGGAGTGCAGGACCGGAGGCCGGAAACGGCTGGAGTGCAGGACCGGAGGCCGGCAACGGCTGGAGTGCAGGACCGGAGGCCGGCAACGGCTGTCTGAGATGGCCGACGGGGAATGGCAGGGCGTCGACAGATGCGGCCGACAACTGGGAATCTGGCTGCAGTGTAGGCTGTGTCAGCTGGGAGCCCGGCAGGCGAGCCGGTGAAGGTAGGGAAACAGGGGTTTGCTGACACACAGCCAGAGCTGACGGCAGCAGAACAGGACCAAAAACTTGCTGCACCTCTGGCTCAGCGGATTGCTGCGAGACGGGAGCAGAAGGCTCATGCAGCCCAACAGGAACAGAAGGCTCTTGCAGCCCAACAGGAACAGAAGGCTCTTGCAGCCCAACAGGAACAGAAGGCTCTTGCAGCCCAACAGGAACAGAAGGCTTTTGCAGCCCAACAGGAACAGAAGGCTCTTGCAGCCCAGGAACAGAAGGCTTTTGCAACCCAGGAACAGAAGGCTTTTGCAGCCCAGGAACAGGAGGCCTTTGCAGCACAGGAACAAGAGATTGCTGCGGCCCAACAGGAACAAGAGATTGCCGCGGCCCAACAGGAACAAGAGATTGCCACGGCTCAGCGGGAACAGGGAGCTTCCGCGGCGCAGGAACAGGTAACTGCCGCAGCTCGGCGACAGGGCGCTTTTGTGGCGCAGGAACAGGGACCAGCTGAGGTGCAGGAACAGGGACCAGACGAGGTGCAGGAACAGGTGACTGTCGCAGCTCGGCGACAGGAAGCTTCTGTGGCGCAGGAAGCTGGGATTGCCGCGGCCCGGCAGGAACGGGAGATTGCCGCAGTACAGGAACAGGAGACCACCACGGTTCGGCTACGGGGAGCTTCCGCAGCGCAGGAACAGGTGACTGCCGCAGCTCGGCGACAGGGAGCTTCCGCGGCGCAGGAAGCTGAGAGTGCTGTGACCCAGCACGAACAGGAGATTGCCATGGTGCAGGAACAGGAGACCACCGCGGCTCAGCTACGGGGAGCTTCCGCGGCGCAGGAACGGGTGACTGCCGCAGCTCGGCGACAGGGAGCTTCCGCGGCGCAGGAAGCTGAGAGTGCTGTGACCCAGCACGAACAGGAGACCGCCATGGCCCGACAGGAACAGGAACTGGAGATTGCCGCGGCCCGACAGGAACAGGGACTGGAGATTGCCGCGGCCCGACAGGAACAGGGGATTGCCGCGGCCCGACAGGAACAGGGGATTGCCACGGCCCGACAGGAACAGGGGATTGCCGCGGCCCGACAGGAACAGGGGATTGCCACGGCCCGACAGGAACAGGGGATTGCCGCGGCTCGGGAACAGGGACTGACTGGACCCCAGTAGTGGCGCTGGGTAGCGGAGACTCTGTGGCGCAGGACTGCTGAGTGAGCCAGTGGCGTCGGGAGCCACGGGGACCTCGCCGCCTCTTGGTGCCTCCACGGGTCCCCGTGAAAAAGGCAAGACGAGTCCCCTCAAAGGATGACCGCTGGGCATCATGGCGGCTCCCCAGATGATCCGTGGTAGGAACCAGGGGTTCCAGGAAAGCCGGGTCAGGACAGGCAGGTTTCAGGCTCAAAAACCCGAGCCTAACCGACTGGAGTGCTGGCTGGTGGCTAGCTGGCTGGTTGCTAGCAGACAAGGCTGCTTGCCGGGCAAAGTAGGCAAACAGGGTAATCATCTCTGTTCCATTTGCAGAGGCAGGGGACCTGTCTGCTGGGTCCATCTTGGTCAGTTCGTACTGTCAGGGTTAGGTGTGGTGAGGACTCAAATGCAGACAGGCAGGCAGGGATTAACGAAAACAGGGACTTTAATAAAGAATTAAAGCAAAGTACAAACACAGGAAAACCAAAAACCAAAAACCACAACAGGCTGGCAAACAAGGAAGACAAAAACCCAACCTGGCTGGCAACAAAGCAAGAAGTCCAAAAACTGGTGACAAGGCAGGGGACACGGGAACAGGAACAGAGCAGGTAACAAACAGGAAGCAAAACAGAACGGGTAGGCAAAACAGACGAACTGACAAAGAGTGGATAGTGAACCGGGGTAGATATACTGTGGGGATGGGTGATTAGTGATGAGGTACAGGTGTGTGGGAGCAGGAGGAGGGAACAGGTGAAGAGAGATAGACCAGGAGGCGGAGACACAAGGCAGACAGGAAACACAGAAACAAGGAAAACACAAAGGCAAGACATGACAGAACCGTGACATTTTTCATGTCATGTGGACTTTATTTCCTACATTGTTTAATTAGTAAACAATGTAGGAAATAAACTAACCATCCATGAATGGGTAACACTTTACAATAAGGGTCACTAAGTTAAGGGTTAGTTAATGCTTAATAAGCATTAACTAACCCTTAATTAACAGTTAACTAATGTGTAATTCACTAATGGTGTTCATGTTAACTAAGGTATTAATTTATACATTATTTAATAGTTTATAAAGATGACTATTAAATAATGTATAAATTAATACCTTAGTTAACATGAACACCATTAGTAATGATTACCAGACAAATTAGTTAACTGTTAATTAAGCATTAACTAACCCTTAATTAATGTACCCTTATTGTAAAGTGTTACCAGTGAGGTGAAGGTATGAAATAATTAATGCTAATAAATCAATGTTAAATAATTATTAATTCACCATTCATTAATGATTAATTAATATTAAAGCTTCTCTCAGTCTCTCTATCAGTCCATCTGCATTGCAGGTTGTCTTGTTCTGCTGATCTCTCTCTCTCTCTCTCTCTCTCTCTCTCTCTCTCTCTCTCTCTCTCTGTCTAACCTGTATTTTTCTCTTTCTCCCCATCCCTCCCTTCCTCTCTGTTTTCCTCTTCTCTCTGCCTTTCTCCCTCTCTGTATATCACCATTGATGCACTCCCTCCATCCTGACTCTCTCTCTCTCTCTCTCTCTCTCTCTCTCTCTCTCTGCCTCTCTCTCTCTCTCTCTGCCAAGCTTTTAAACCCTCCTCCACTGACCTGCCCACTGTGAGTGTGTGTGTGTGTGTGTGTGTGTGTGTGTGTCTGCTTGTGTCTTCCAAATCCCTGATGCATTGGATAGTTGGAATA